>NC_142008.1:39242521-39470730 GCF_049901715.1 Pseudonaja textilis | reverse complement strand
TTTTGGTTTTTATATCCGCAAAGAGCCACAACGAGGTCCTCATGTCAAACATATTCTTCAACTTAGAAGAATGCATGCTTTACCCCTCACTAAGTCCTTATGCCAAAAGGGGTGATAAAGGGTATTGGAAAAATACATAGTATATATATATTTTTTGGGGGAGATATACCACAAATCTGATTGCAGCTTATTTTATATTTGCTATAAGGCTAAAACTGAAAAATAAAGTAGTTCCATTTAAACCCAACTCCTGCTTTTATAATTCCTGATTCCTTAATAGATAACTCCCATATTTAGCAAAATAACCATGCCCTTGATTTAGAATATTCTGAAAACAAAATATCACAGGCTTAAATATAAATATGCTTTTAATCAGTACCAAAAATTGATGGAAGTAAGCAGAAACTTTCTTCAATTTTTTTCTTTTTCATTCCACACTGATTTGTAATCTGCCAATCTCTTCTTTATAATATGCTATAAAGGTTTTCTTTGTTTTCCATCCAAATTCTTAAGTGTCAGAACTTCAGATGTTAATTTGGAGTTTTCAACTACTGTATTCTTCAAGTGTCTGTAATAACATAATCAAATTCATTTTCTAATCCAATGTTTATTCTAAACAAACTCTCCCAAAGGTAGCTGGGATAAGATAGAAGGCTGAAGCAAAATAAACTTATTCTAGTGCATATTGATAAGGAACAAATTTGAATGGCCCTTAGCATGCAAAGTAAGTTGATACAAGGAGATATTTCTAGCTAGATATTAGCTTGCTGGGCTACAAAGGTATAATATCTGGCAAGGTTTTAATGCAATTGCAGGGGATCTAACCCTGGGCAGTATATTGGTGGCTTTTCTACCCTTGGTACAGTGGAGAAGGAGAGTTTTTCCAAAGTCTTCTTGTTGCTATTGCAAAGCTCTACTGATTTTCTTTTGATGCTGGGTTAAATTTATGATTGAACTTCAGGAAATTGTTTTTTTTTTTAAATCTAACTCTAAAACCCAGAGTTCAATGACTGCTTTAGGTTGGGAGGTGCCTCATACTGATTTATTGAAGATCAAGAACATTGAAAAACGTGGAGGTACCTCTGCAATGTCGATTATCTCTACTGTTAAACAGCTACAAATATTTAATAGCTTAAAATTTACAGCAGTTCCTTTTCATCCTTTTCTGTTTTCTTTGGCATTCAAACTGTTCCTTTCAGACTACTTTCTTGAGTTTATCTTTCAAGCTACATGGAAAAAAAAAACATTTTTAATTTTTATTTATTAATTTATATCTATTGTTCTTCCTCAAAGCAACTTCTGGGCAACTACGATTAAATTTTATTTAGTTATTCATGAAAATAATTTTGTATTTGTTTGCATACCTATCCAATTCTGTTTCCTTTGTAATAGCTTTCTGAGTGACAATCCTTGCAGTGTCTTCTTCAAAGCTGATTAACTTTGGAAGTAGCTTCTTCATATTTTTTCTCTTTAGTTTTCATTTTTCAGCTTTAAGGGTTTCTGCAGCTTTGAAACTATCCTTTAAAAAGTTATAAAACTGATTTTAAAGGTGTATTGCGTATTCTTTGCATACATTTAATTCACTTCACCAAATCTACATGCTAACAACTACCTTACCTTAAGGAAATGAAATCTCTATTGAATAGATGTATGAGATTTAAGTGATTTTTATCAAGTGAAGTTAAATCATTACCAGAGACAAGAGATTATCTCAAATCAACTGTCAATCTTGGGAAAATGAAAGGACTTCTCTTTCTTAGTATTGTAATACAAGGGCCATTCATCCAATCATCCTTCTCCACCAGCCCACTTTGAGCCACTATTCCCACAAAGACCTTATCAGCACATTTTAATCAAATGCTTCTGATAGCAATCAGCAGCTCTTTACTGGACTTTGTCACTTCTGTCCCCGCCCCCCAAAAGGTAACTAGCAATCAAAAATGACATCCATTTGCCTCTTCAGAGAAGACCACCTACCAGAAGAATTATCAAGATAGCAAGTACTATATTCTAATTATGGAAGACACTAGTTAGTGATAATAAATAAATCAAACCATTTGCTAAAACTAAAACACTTGCCTGTATCTTTACTAGCCATTCATGGAAGAAATGTATTAACTTCTGAATTAGAAGTCCCAATTTTACTATTCTATTTCCTAAGGATAAAAGGTCCCTTGCCTTTATATATCAAACATTATAACTTGCCTATGAGCATAGGGCTTTCATTTAGCAAAACCTGATGAAAACTGTTTCAGTATGTATATATATATATATACTTTTTTGTATAAAAGATGGTTACTTTATGTTTTATTTACACTTGCTAAAAAATTGCCAGTTATAACATTTTCAAGTTACATTTATGAACTATATCCTTGATATTTTAGGTGATTATACATAACAAGATAGTCTTAATATGATTTGACAGAGACAACTTAACTTCAATCTTTTTTAAAATGTTTTTATCAATTATAGAACAAACCTTTTGCTCTGCTTCCAGCTTATCACATCTTTCTTTCTCATATACAAGTTCTTTTTCCAGTCTTTCAACTTGATCTCTGAGTTGCATTGTTTCTTTTTCAAGTGATGCAGTTACCTTTAGTAGTTCTTCTTTTTCTTTCAGAATTTTTTCAATTTTGAACTAAAAACAAAAAATGTTTGCTTCAAAAATGTACAGATTTTGCAAATTAAGTCTACAAATTTTTCTCCCAGCAAACAAGGTGGACTAAAACAAGGAACTATTTTATATACCCATATTCATATTCAAAGCTACAGATGCTTATGAACTAAATGTTAGGGTTGATAGCGAACGCAAGTACTTTATTAAAAAACTATGTAAAATGTAGTAAGAAGCAACGTTGTTTCTGCAGAAATAGATATTGCAATGCTGCATGGCATCAATCACACACATTTTGCTGGTTAATTTTTAATTGTATCTTACAAATTCTTTTTCACTGAAGATAGCCCAAATCTTATACAAAATCATTCTGCTTGAAACCAGTTTTGGTTCAACTACATTTGATATAATTTTCTACTTTCTTCATATTCCTAATATAAGATACTAGTATAATAATAATAATAATAAACTGTATTCTAAAAATTATTTGTTAATTCACACCTCAAGAAGTCCAGCCTTTGTAGTTACTACCAACATATCAGAATTTCCTTCATCTTCCATTGTTAACAACTCTTCAACTGGAGACGATGTTCGAAATTGGAAAGGGGTGCTCGCTCCACGTATTTCTCCCTTATGTGTCACATAACAGAACTGGTAAAATTCTCCATCATCATTTGGAAGGTAATACCCTGATAAAAAGAAGAATTGAAAATACATATTTGTTCTTACCTAAATATAAGGCCAATTTGGTCTAGTGGTTAAGGCACCAAATTAGAAACCAGAAGTCTGTTGAATTCTAGTTCTGCCTTAGCAGTCATGGGATTCAAAAAAAAATTGCTACCAGTTCTGTGGGCATGGCTTGGCAGGCATGGTATGGCTTGGTGGGCTTTGCTTGGCAAGCTTGGCAGGGGAAGGATACTGTAAAATTTCTATTCCCACCCCATTCCATTAACCTGCTTTCCAGCTCCGTTCTCCTCTGCAGGCAACAAAAGTTGGGACTCGGGAGGCAGAGCATAGATGGGGGCAGGGGCAGTCAGAGGTGGTATTTGCTGGTTCTCCGAACCACTCAAAATTTCTGCTACCAGTTCTCCAGAACTGGTCAGAACCTGCTGAATACCACCTCTGTGACTTAGCCAGGAAAGACAATCATGCTCTCTGAGCCTAAGTGACCTCACAGGGTTGTTGTGGGAAAAATAGCAGGAGAAAGGAGTAGATGATATGTTCCTGTCTTGACTTCTTTATGAGAAAATAAAAGTGGAATATATGCACACCCATACGTACACACCCTCACATAAACACGCAAATATGCATACCTGTTGTAAATAAAGGCAGTTATTTCAATTATACAATAAAAGCAATGTGTGAGTAACATCATAGTGTTTTTCTACTTGCTATGTATTGCAATGCAATAATAATCTATTTTATCGGAATTCCAAATGTTATATAGACATAGATAAATCTAATAAATGATAAATAATAAAAGTCTTCTAGCTTCCACCAATTTTTGGTAGTATACAGTATCTCCTAATATTGTTCCATCACCTCTTCTTGCAATAATCACCTTCTCTTGATTTTCTCATTCTCTTATCCATTTTACAACATTTTAATAAACTTCAAGGATGACAGAGAAATAAGGATACAAATACTACTATTACAAAAAGGTTACTTCCCAGTTTTTTCTTTGTCCTTCTGAGTGTAAATGACAATGCATCTGACAAGAAATCCATACTTAGCCAAACTTCAGTGATAAATTCAGACTGCAGAGACACCACTGTTGTTCCAAATAGTTAAAGTTAAGCTTAGTATGTTTTAAATTGGTTAAATTAGGTCAAAGTGAGAGTACATAGTATAGACACCAGCTTATTTAAAAAGGTATTTTAAAATATGGTTTAAAACCATCTGGATGCATTCAAATTTTATTTTCATTATAACATTTTCCATTTGCCTTACTTATGCATCTTTGGAAAAATTCTGCAATTACTTACATGTCATGTGCAACCCGCAAAGGCTGTAAACCTGTGAACCCAAATCTAATTAATTTTCTAATTTCTGCAAGTAAGCCCTGGGTGTACAGATTTTATAGTTCAGGAGTCCTGATCAGAAGGCCTAACTCTAGTGATAAAAAATGGAATAAAATGAAACTTCTGCTTGTTCTAATGTATTCATTCACATTTATATAATAACTTTATTTGAATATATAAAAATAAAGAATCTAATTGACCCAGAATGTTCTTCCAATTACTTTAAGTGCAAAAAATAAAGTTTGTGATAAATGCAAAATTAATACTTCCGAGCTATAAAAATTACAACTTGAATTTGACTATTACCTGGAAGGCTTATATTATAATCAAACAGATCAATGTCTGTCATAGAACCTATTAATTGGAACAGTTATACAGGATACATGTATTATAGGGTCATTTACAAACCAAAATTCCATTACAGAGAATTCATACAAAATATGAATAGATTCTATCAGTGGAAATTAATTTAAGGAGCTTTGCCTATTAATCCTAATCTTTGGGGAAAAAAGTTTCTTCTATTCCAAAGCAGTCCTTTTTAAACTGCTTCAATAAGTGGTAAAGAATACTTCATGTCTTATATTTAGCCCTAGTTTGTATATGATCAAATTACTGTTGTGCAATTCTAATTTTATATTCTCAATTCATTATTCAAAGCACCTAATTAAAACTGTTATATAACCTAAGTAATTTTAGTATAAATCTAAGAAATGTTTGTTTCAATTATTTATAATAAAAATATCACAGTATTTTTGAAATGTTAAATAAGATACATTGCCTGTTTGCTTCTAAATAATTTACCTTGGAAAGTTAATACACAATTAACTGTTGAACCTTCCACATAATTTTCAGGCATAGGTGACCAAAGAAATGTGTAATAATCTCGTGCAGTACTCCAGCCAACCTAAAGAAAATGAAATGTATAAAAGATAATATATTACAACAGAACTGTGGATTAATAGACAGCTATAATTTTCCATACAGTTTAACAAATATCTATGCATCAAATAAGCATATAAAGGAGAATAGAAAATAGAAGTCAATGTTCTGGACATAACAAGATACCATATTTTTCGGATTATAAGACACACTTTTTCCACCCGAAAGTGGGTGGAAATGTCTGTGCATCTTATACAGCAAATGTTGCTGAAGGCCCACCCACCCGCTGCCACCCACCCTTTGGCTTCTGCCTCCCATCAATTTGCCTCCTTGCAGGAAAACGCAAACAGCCTGGTCAGCTTCAGCACAGCCTGATTAGCACAAGCAGCTGATTGTCAGTAGGATTAGCCTCCCGACGACCAGCTGTTTTAGGCTGCAAGGATTGCCATCACCTATTGCCGCCTCCACACGCTCCATTTTCGGCCTCTGCATTCCATTTTCAGCCTCCACATGCTCCATTTTTTGCCTCCATGCACCCCATTTTCCACCCTTTCCAATCCCTGCCACCCAGAGGCCAAAAACAGAGCATGCAGAGGCTGAAAATGGAATGCAAAGGCTGAAAATGGGGCATGTGGCCAATAGGCAATGGAGATTCCTGCAGCCTGAAACAACTGATCGTCACGAGGCCGAACCAACTGACAATCAGCTGCTAGTGCTAATCAGACTGTGCTGAAGCTGACCAGGCTGTTTGCTGTTTGTTGCAAAGAGGCAAATTGCTGGGAAGTCATTTTGTTTTCCTTGTTTTCTTCCCTAAAAGCAAGGTGCGTCTTATACTTGTGAGCGTCTTACACTCCAAAAACTATGGTAATTAATTTCAGCATGTAGTCAGCTGCTACAAATCAAAAGCAATATCTACCTACTTGCTTCCTTAAAAGTACTATTCTTCTTGGGGAACATAAGAAAAACTTTAATGTTTTTCTTAACACTGACAATATTTATGACATTAATAATATGTAGTTGGTGTATCTTATTCTAGTTAACTACAAACTGGAATTCTATTAAGGTATAAAAATATTCCTAGAACATGCATACAAAAAATTTAAAAATTAACTAAAATCATGTATAAGATTTTGTTTTGTTTTATTAAAAACCAACAAATCTAAAAGTGATTTTCTAAGTAATTTGTGATAATATTACTATCATGTGGAACTTCATTCTACTGTGCTTGGACACAAGGCTATGCCCCTAAGTTTTATTATTTTTGAAAAATCTATTCCTAGAAATGTTTCAGCTATAAAGATGCTGGATGAGGCAATAAAGTATAATAGTTTATATTATAATAAAGTAAAGCATTTAATGAGTCATAGGCAAATAAAATCCTTTTCTTTTATGAACAAGTTAAATAATTAATCTCCTGCTTATTTTCTATTGACCCAAGAAACATTGTATGTGCATATGTGTGTCTATTAACAGGAGAGACAGAGGTCGCTCTTATAAAATCATCTCTCTTAGGATCATATGCCAGAATTTGCATTAAATTGACTGGATAGCTGATATGTAGATTATTCCATAATAAATAAACATGGCCTCAAAAAGATAAAAAATTAACCAATAAAATTACTCTTTAAGCATAAATATTTTAAGATAAAAGTCACTTGACATTTTCACTTGACCATTACCCAATCATTCTTTAAAAAAAAAGCATTATATATTAAAATATTACAGAGACTGCTTACCTTGAAAATACCAACCCAATCTTTTTGGTGAGGGTATATATAGGGAGTCAGAGTATAATGGCATTCAAGATACACATTAGGAAGATAACTTTTTGCTACATTTTGAAAGATAACATGTGCAAAATTTGAAGTCTGGAGGGTGCTGTTTGAAGATGAAGCCTCTTGAAAGGATGACATAATTGCACTGTAAAAAAATGTAACTGTTTAATTGATGCAATAACATTTGAATGACAACGTATAGATTAAAAAATTTAAAATATTTACAGGATTCCATCTGCTTCAATTTTAAAATCCAGGCAGGAGATCATTTTATATAATATTTACTAATTCGTTGGCATTACATGCATCGCATGCTGATACACTGAATATGTGTTACATATTTATCCTATATATCTATAAAAACTCCAAGTGGTGAACACTGTCTAATATAGTGTCTAATAACCCTAACAACAAACAAACAAACAACCACCTTTTCCCCAAAAAACCACCCAGTGAGATGGGCTAATAGAGAATGACTGGGCAAAGTTACTCAGCCAGATTCCATGCCTAGGACAACTCATAGCCTCCTCTTTTCAAGGCCCACACCACTGTCTCTACAGTATATATTATACAGAGAGTATATAAAGAAAACACTCTCTTCTATTACTCTCCTCATCATCAGATGCAAGAGATGCAATAACAGAATGCAGTAAAGGAAACACATCTGAAAACAACACTGAACTCATAGTGACAGGTATGCCAATTAGAGAAGCATCAGAACATGGGAAAAACTGAATTCATCCAAACCTCTCTATCCTAATCCTTTATGAACTATTCTTTTTTAAGAAATCCTATCTTGGCTCTGCATAAAGCAGAAAATCGTCTTATGTCTGGTTTTGCACTTCTGAATATGCCCTTCAGTTTTATTTGTCCTGAATTAAAGTTTTACATCTGTTGAACATGAAAGAGACTATAAGGGGTGGTTCCAGTTGTATCACATCTCAAATTCCTTTACTCCCAGGTTCCATGGCAAATGAGCAGGGGCATATAAAGTTTAAATAAAATCTAACAAATACTACATATATAAAAATGTAGGGCAAGCAACTATAAGCCAACTATTATATTAATCTATCAACCTTGACTGATCTTGAAATAAGTATGATTAGGTCTGGTTAGTATTTGCACCAGGGACTACCAGGAAATCTGAGTTCTAAATCAAATGACAAGTAAAAAACTAAAATAATTCCAGAAAATAACAAAAGCAATTCATTGCCATAAAAATATATGGATCCCATTCACAGCATAACCATCAGCTGAATTTGACTTGAAGAAATCTTTCTCCTTGCCTGCATTTCTAAACATTGGAAATCTGGCCAAAAAAAAGCTTTCAAAAGGAAAACTATAATCTGCTGAATTAAAATTATTTTAATTATACTTAATTAAAGATAAATTAAATTAAATCATAGTCCTCTATGATTGAGTTCTTCAACAATTAAAATATTAGCACGAAAATTATTTTAATTAAACTTAAAGATAAATTAAATTAAATCATAGTCCTCTATGATTGAGTTCTTCAACAATTAAAATATTAGCACAAAAACTGTAATTCCTAATACAAGCGAGACATATATTCATTCTCCTTCATTCATATATTCTAATACAATTTAATGACTGCATTTTTAATTATTCAAAAACTGTATAAGAACTGGTTTCAAACTTCATTTTTCATTTTCAACCCCATTTTTTTTACCTTTTTATTTCCTTTGCAAAGAAATATGTGCCCAATATTTATGATCCATTGTGATGTGTTCTAATATTTCATAGGTTTGATGAAATGAACTCCATAAAACTTTTTGAAATAATGTGTTTGTTACATACTTACAAGAGAAGAGAATATTTGCAGTTTAGGATTGAAATAAGAGATCCTTTGTATTCTCTTGAGTTTGATTGTTTTCTTGCAGACAATTCAATAATCAAACTAGGTAATATCATCAGTGCTATGGTAGTAGGAAGTGGGACCTGGTCTTATTTTATATTCTAGTCTATTGGCTTACCGGTCAGTAACCCTCATTGCTAATTACTTGTTAAAAGGAAATCTAGGACGAGATGTTACATGTGTAGCTTGTGAGCATTATTTTCTTGATTATTAGAAGTCTAGCCACCCCAAGTTTCAGGATGGAAAATATTAGCCATTACTTTGCATTTTGGATTGAGTTGTTAAAGCCTTGGGAAATCATAAAATTTCTAAATTTATTCTCAAAATTAGTTACATCACTACTCGCTATGCAGGCCTTACACCAAACAGTGCCTTCAACTTAAGATATCTGAATTTTAGGAGACTTGTTAAATACATATAAAAATGTGAAATTTTCATTAGTAAAATATTGCTAAATTTCTCTGGTTTAATAAAAATTTGAAACATGCTAATATACTATCACATTTATTTAAAGCAACTACAAAATTATAATTTTATCCTTGAGTCATTCTTTATGGATAAACATGGAGAACATTATAAAGGATAAAATTATTAAACATTTTAAAATGTACAGAGAATCAATGTCTAGTTTAAACAACATATCATTCTTCAAAAATTCTAGTAAACATAATGACAGAATGATCAATACATGTATGTGATTATGTTCTTGTACTTGAATTTTTTAACAAAATCCCAAACAAAGTTAGCATTTACAGAATGACATTGAATGTTATCACTAGACATTTGTTAAACAATAATCAGAAACAAATAATGCAATACAGCCAAGAATCTCAGTTGCTGTTATTGAGCTTGGCAGTGGATTTGTTACAATTATAAAATGGTCTCTTTTTAATCAAGATAATAAACATGTAAATACATTGTAAAATGTTCAAAACAATCAATTAAATAATTGACATAATTGGCTGTCAGAATATGGGGTTTTGTAATTTAAATAGGTTTAAGAGAAAATGAAAAAATTATGGAATCTAGATCTATCAATAGATAGTAGTTAACCATATTATGAGAACTGTGCTCAGAGACAACACATTCTGAATACCAGTGGTAGGGAAAAGATACAACAGTGGAAAAACGTATTAAGAAATTAGTTTTCTGGAACACATAGTTTTAATATTTTTATCATTTTACATCATTTTACAGGTTATTTCCAGAGTCGATGGGAAGGGAGGGACGGAATCTATCTTGGGCGCCAGAAGGGCTTCCCCCCTGAACCCCTGAAGGACGCTTGTAGCTGCCGCCCCTTCTGTTCCTGTCACCCAGATCGGCTTGATCCTGGGGTTGGAATGGCCGAAAGGAGGGGGGTCTTGGGTACCTGGGCGGAGAGGGGGAGACTGGTAGAAGGGTCGGAAGGACCCTCTCCGAAATGGCTGAGGGGCTCTGATTCTGACCTCCGAAAAAGAAAAGGGAGAAATTTTTTCTTGCTTCGGGTCTCAGCTAACAGGGGCTCCAGAGCCCTGCCGAATAGTTTGTCCCCCTTAATGGGGGCAATGGCCAACTTAACTTTGTTTTCTACATCCGCCTGCCAGTGTTTGAGCCAGAGCAGGCGGCGAGCTGTAACATGAGAGGTTATGGCTCGGGTGGAGAACTTAACCACGTGGTAGGTGGTGTCGGCCAAGAATTCTGCCGTCAGTTTGGCGATGTCCCGGTGCACCCTTGTATTAGAGGGGGGAACATGCTGTTTTAGTTGGCGGAGCCACCGGATCGAGGACCTGGTGAAGAAGGAGGCGACCATGGCCGATCTAATGGCCCAAGCGTCGGCTTGGTGAGCCCGACGTAAAGCTAGTTCAGACCTCTTGTCCTCGGGTTTCAGAGCCTCCAGAGGATCACTAGGGTAGGAGGAGGATGCTAAGCCAACGATGGGCTCATCGACCTCGAGAGTATTAAGTAGGTTGCAGAAGTTTGAGTCGAGGTTGAAAACTTCTTGTCCTGGCTGGATGGGGCAGGAGGGGCCCCTGTGGAAGCCAACTGATTTGAGACTAGGTTGTGAAAGATGGGTGGAGCTGGAACAACCTCAGCTTCCACAATGGGCTGCCTGAAAATGGCGTCCTCTGGGCCCTCCGCCGGGGAAGGGTGGGCAGAGGGAGACTGTGTGGACAAGCCAGAGATGTTTTTGGCCTTAAAGAGAAGCGATTTATACAGGTGTGGCTTGAACAAGCCCACAAAGAAAGGTTGATCGGGGGTGAGACCCTCATCCTCGGACATCTCCCCCTCCATAGGATCTATCTCCGATAGGGGCTCACCATGTGTGTAGACCCCCATTCAAATTCTTCCTCCCCCCTGAATTCATCCAGGCCCTCTTATCTCCTCCTCCAGTTCCCCTTCTGGGAGAGGGAGGTCCCTCTGTAAAGGTACCTGACCGTGGGGAGGGTCCGATCTAGTCGAGGACCTGACTGATAGAGGCTCGTGTTCGGGAGCCATCGGGAGGAGACTGGTTCTGGACATCTGTTGGAGACCTTCTATAATCCCCTGGCGGATAGCCAGCTCCATCCATGCCCTCATTTGTTCAGGGATCTCGACTGTGGCGGGCTCCTCTTGGCACATACCAGCGGCCGTGGGAGTAAAGGTAGCTTCGGGTGTCCATCTGGTTATTGGTCCAGGGGCCTGATGTTCCAGAGATGAGCTGTGCCTGGAGAGGGAAGAGCAATCTGGAGGAGTGTGTGTGTGTGTAGAGGTAGAAGGAATGGAGGGTGGGAGGGCTGGAGGCACCAGTTGTAACTCCCTGGATCGCCTGTCGAATTCTTCCTCCAATGCCTTATGGCGTCTTAAGGCGTCTCTTTGAGAGGCCTTAGAAGTTTCCTTAGCCTGTCTGCGCAAATAGTAAGACTTGGGTCTGGCCTTCACAGAAGGGCCTTTAGTGGAATTGTCATCTGCCATTTTCAGAAGTAATGAACGTATATAAAGATACTATAGGCGGTTGGCTCACCAAGGGTTCGGCCTACAGCAAAGGCCGGGTGTCCTTTCAGCTGGCCCGCGCCCCCTTTTGGAATTTAGATGTATATAATCAATGTTATTGTTATTATTATTGTTATTATTAATACATATACGTATCTGTTAGTTTTGTTATTTATACATATATGTATATATGTGAATGTATAAATTTATTTACTACTATTATTATTATTAATATATATATATATATATAATATCTATCTATCTATTTATTTATTTAAATAACAAATATATAATTGAATAGCTAGGTTTGGAGCTCCAAGGAGGGTAGTAGCCCAGGAGATTATTATCCAATTGGCCAAATGAACGCCTGAGGTCGAAGCACAAGCCTGGAGATAAGGCCTCTAGCAGCTTAGCTCCCAGACAACAACCGGGAGGAGGTGACTGCTTTTACTTCGCCCTGAGCGCTGCTGCGGAAAGCCAACAATTCTGAAATTTTGAGCAAAATAACAGTACAGAATAATAATAGCTCCAACGGGCTGGGAGGCCTGTGTAATGAGCTAGCACCCTCGCAGCTGATGAGGCCGGAAATTGGCGCCCGAGTACGAGGCAGCACCCAAAATGGCGGCCGCCTACAGATCTCCTTGTCGGGGCTGCTCAGGGCGGAACTAGGCTCCTCCGGCAAGCTTAGAATGCCGAGAGGGGCAGCGAAGAGAAATTCGCCCCTTCCTGGGGCGCTTGGCATTCGTGGTGGGGGGAAAACCAGCAGCGCTTACAGCGCAATCAGTTCAAGCCGCTAATGAGGACAGCGTGGAAAGGCAGCAGGAAAAACAAGCCAAATTGAGGGAGGGGTGGGGTGGGGGTTAGCGCAGGAGCACTGCTAAACCGCCAGCTCTTTTTCCCCCTTGGGGGCAAGGAACGCGCTCCCTGTGTTCTAAAGACACCCCAGATGCGCAGAGGCTAAGGAAATAATAGGTAAGGCAAACCTGAGAAATTATTGGAAAAATCTTGAATCGGCCAAGGAGAGTGGAAAAAAACACATCCTAACTCTCATGAAGGCTGAGCATAAACTGGGGAACGCTGCAAGGGAGCCACGTGATGGAAGGTGGAGCGTTCCTCAGTAATTAAGCTCAGCCTACAACAACACAGACTGAAGCACCTCCCACTCTCTGGATGATCCGAGCAGCTCTAAGGAGAACTGTGCTTTTCCCTGGACTGAGCATTCAGGAATCCAAATTAAATCCAGATTTTTACACATCCATAATACACAGAATTGCTGTAAATCCCCAAATTAGCATGAATGCACATTTCTATTCCAACATATCTCATTTATCCCACTGCAACCATTGATCAGTCTTTTGTCTTTCAGATCATTTCACGCTATGATGCCTTGCTTTCTTAAGCTTATTCAGCAGCAACGGTTTATTTTCTGCTGCACTGAAAAGCAACCTAAGTCTGGTCTTAATCTACTCATTCCTGGTAATATAGTCCCTCAAATTAGACCCCTGCAGCACATCAAGTGCTAGTGTTCCTGAAAGAAGATTCAGCTAAACTGAAAACTTTCTTAGCAATATATTTTCCAATGTGATACAAGGCATCATCTGTTTACAATGACACTCCACTTTTTGTACGTTAAATAAGCCAGTGTCTCAAAAGAAGAAATTGGTCTCTCCACTGATATTGATAGAAAGACACAACATTGTATTTAATTAAAATATATTGTTGGTAATCTTTTAACTTCGCTTTTTATTCACCTTTATTATTTTTGCAATTAACTCACGGCATTGAACATATTCCTACCAATAATTTTAAGGAAATGATATAAAAATTAAAATATCAAAATACCTCACCAATGTTGTTCTCTTAATGATTATTGATATTATTGACTGGCCTTAGATTGCATTTCTGCATATTAATCTCAGCATTAAACTAGTGACTTTGCATTCTGGTCTATTAATTACAGTTATCTTACTTTCTCTTGCATATCAAGAGAATGCAATAATCCACATATTCTAAAACAGTAGGTTATAATGAAATCTTACATTCCAATTTTGTTTAATAAAGCGTTCCAAAATACCCATTAGTTTAATGAAAGGAAAAACAAACAAGGTAGGTTTCTTGCTTTCCATTTATCAAGAGGCTCTTTTATTATAAAGTGCATTATAACACTTTTAATATTTAACCCAAAACCAATATCTATTTTTGTTTTATCTTCTCATTGAAACCACTTTCTTCTCATCATATAGTTCTCTAAAGCAAGTGCAAAACAAAGTAATTCTGCAATGTAATTAATTTTGCAAGGTCTTCTTCTATTACCTTTAGACTGCAAGAAGAGGCTAACAATAGGCTTCAGCAGGAAACATATTGTATTTTTATTCTTTAGAGTGCTATCTTGGCATTTTGCCTAAAGATGACTTTGGCAACCATGTAAAAATTGAAAATTACATTAGAAACTATAATGGATTGAAATATTCTTCATATTAAGGGCTACGTTTCTATTTCAAGATCTAATATGAAATGCTGGTTTAGAGGCTTAGCAATGTAATCTTATAATTTACTCAGAAATAAGTACACTAACAGGTTATTTCCAGATAAGATTTAGAATTGCAACATAAATTATAAATGGCTTGAGTTCATAGTATCGGAACACTGGATACTGAGAAATGTTATTTCTAAAACTATACATATTCTGTGTTGCTGTTATTGTGTTATTTAAAATTTATTTATAAATATGTACTTCTTTATCTCTCCCCTTAAACTCTATGACTAGCTATCTTGCATTTATTCAGAAATACTTTGCATTATTCTATCTTCCTTTAATCAGGCAAATAAAAACCATAATCAAGCAACTCCTTTTTCTAGTATTATAGATTTTCTGATTTTTTTTTCATATTAAAATCACTACCATAAATGTAATTAGAAGACAATAAGTTTCTAACAATATGTATTTTGGTCTACTGTTCAGTAACAGAATTTGTAACTCTATTCATCCATATTCAGAAATCCATTACAATATGTTTAACATAACTGAGGTGGTCAATGAAGCATCTATGGAGAACTCTCTCTGATGTTCATCAAATTCTGCCTTATGTAACTTCTAATTTTATATTTTTTACTCATAATAAATTAAGCAAAAATAGCCTTTAACATTTTCATTTATAAGAACACCTTTGGTATTCAGAAATTTCAAAGTAACTTTAGAAAATAATAAAGGATTGCAATCAACATTATGTTGGAAACTATATCCATCAAGAAAAAAAAGGATAAAATAAATTAAAAATAATAGAAGCGCTTCAAGAGGGGGAGTAAAGATAAATTCAAGAGCATACCCCTTGATAAATAAGTTTTTAATAGACTGTACTCATCAGGCCTTGGTGATTAGCAAGTGCTTATCTAAATAACTGGTGCACATAAATTACAATTCTACCTGTCTATTAAGATTTGTGGTTTATTACAGACATGGTCTTCAAAAAAATGTAGCATGACCAGCAATAACTACTTTTTATACATTCTATATAGAGAAATAATTGTTTCCCATAGATTACTATAGCTCCAGTAACTAGAGCTTTGAATTATTTATGAAATGCACATTATACACATGCTCAATCCTATTAGGGCCTACATAGCATGTAAAAAGACTTGCATATATAACACCAAGTTTTGTTTTTGATTAGAAACTGCAATACTGCAGAGAAAAATTCCAGTTTTGTTGAAAATTAACAAACTTGATATATTTTTACATTTATTACAGTTAATGACTATATGAGAACTGCATAATAAAACTAATTCCAATGACAAATAATTGATTTCCATGCAATAATCATTTACAAATCACATGATTCTTGTTTGCTGTGATTATCTTTTATCTGTTGTTTATCTAAAGGTTTGTGTGGATTTTGCCATCAGCTGCTTGCCAAAGCAGGCTGCGGTGAAGAATAAAACCTATGTCTTTAGGGTGTTACATACAATTAGCAGGTTTGAAAGGTGAAGCTGAACTTCAGACAAAATATTATCACTCTGCACTAGTTTTGTCATTGCTTGCTATAAACAAGTGTGAAGAATCGTTTTAAAAATCCGGTTTGCCCTTTCTCCCACTCCCAAGTAAACTCAGCCGTGGTCACATAGTACAATGCCCAAACAAATAAACCATGATATGATTAAACAAGACGGAATGGCGATCTGGTTTACCCGATTCTTCCCCAGTGCAGCCGAAATACAAACCGACAGGAACGGGTTCTGAGGCGATTCCAAACCAGGAGCAGAGGAAGAGGCACCTACTTGCCGAGTGCTTTCGCCACAGTGCCACGCGACCTAAAGAGATGATTAATCCGCAAATCTACAAATCTCCTTCAGTACGCGACCTTTCTCCGATTTAACCACTCCAAACCAGCGCTCCGTTTCAAAAACCCCAAGTTACGCAGTTTACGTAATTCCTCACCAGTCAAGATTAGCCTGATCATCCACCCACTTTTACTCCAAGTTTAGTTCGGGATCCGGTTTCCTTCCATCCTCACGACCTTTCCCACCACCCCTCCCCACATCCAGGCTACATACGCGTACTTTCAGCCCACGACTCAATACCTAAGTTTCGCCTCTAAATTCCCTCCGCGGGCCGATTGTTTACATTCAACGGCCTTCCGCCCTGCTTCCCTCCACTGCGATGGGAGCGCTAGCGTATTACCACACGCGATCGGCGCGGTCCAGATAGCACCATCAAACCTCTACAACCTACCTTCCGATCAACACAGGTTAAGAAAGAGACCGGAGAGGCCTCTTACCCAGGAAGACTTCGGAGACTTTAGTATTTGCACCACCACACAGCCGCCATTATATCTCACAGACAGGAGTCACTTCCGCTTCTTCTCCACAGATTCAATGCGCGTAAAAGGGCCGCAGTGACTCCGCCTATCTGGACATTCCGACTTTGACGTTTCGAATCGAAATGGAATCTGCTCGTTGCGTATTTTTAGACAAGATCTGTAGTCCCTGCTGTGACGTACTCACCCAGAGGTCATGAAGCCCGAAAAAGCTTTGGAATATGTCACTATAACTGTATGAATAATAAAACTGTGGAAAGGGAATTTCACGAAGGCCGTAGTGTCACAAAAAAACAGGAAAAGCCCAAGGTCAGGTCAGCCAGAAAACAAACTTACATAGGAAAAGGAATCAAATAAAAAGTATTAAAGAATCCCTACAGACAAAAGCCTAAGTAATTAAGAAAACTAGACAAATAGGAAAAGGAAAATAAAAGATAATTTAGAAAACCCTTACAAACACAGGACATACCAAATAAGCAAAACAAACAGACAAAAGACACAAAATATAAATTACAAAAGGGACAGACAGGAGATTGCCATAGAACAAATATGAAAAACTATCTTAAAGCTAAAAGAGATTACAGAAAGCCAATAATACAATCTGGCCACCCAGCGGAGTTCGCCCTCCGGCGGAAATAAAGACAAACTCAAACAGGATTTGAAACATTAAGCACAAAAAAACTCACACAAAATCAACTTACAAAGGGAGAAAAGGGTATAAAAAAACCAGGGACTTACCATAAGAAGCTAGCTAGCCCAGGAACGCAGACTTCTCGCTGTTCTCTGCCTTCCTGAAAAATAAAAAGATCCAGCTTTCAAGCAGTTGTCCGTATCCTTGCGCCAGAGCTCTCCCAGTGGGAAAATCGAATCCTAGGAAGAAAGGCATTTTGACACCTTTCCACAAAGCAAAACACCAAATAGGCACACCTCCTTAAAACAAAAAATCTATCAACTGTTTCTTAAACATTCATTCCTACCCGAACCATCAAAGAACCCGGATTGTCATTCAGATTATTATTTTTATTTGTAGATGAGAAAGTCCAGAATTGCGTGAAAGGGGTTAATTAAAGACCTTGTATTATGAAACAAAGTAACTGGGAGCATTTAAAAAACAATTTAAAAATCATAGTACCCTTGTTAATAATTGAAGGTTTGACTATTAAACAGGGGAGGAATAGTTTACTCGCATTTTTTCCAGTATCTCTACTGGGTATTTGAAATATTTTATATTTTAACAATGCAAAACTATCTGTTCCATTATACAGTTTGGATTAAAACTATGGGTAGCCATTATCTGTCTTGTAATACAATTGAAACGTTTTAGAGGCATCTTTAATATGGCCAGATTTTAAGGGTTATTATAACCCCCAGGTTTATCTTGAAAAAGAGAAGCACAGCTTCAAATTTGTAATTTTTCCTTTTAATTCCTTATATGGAAATATGGCTTTAGATTTCAGTTACAGAATTCCCAACTGGAACAATCAGGAAATGAGATGATTATTGGTAAACCAGATTAGGAAAAGATTATCCAGCATTCTGACATCTTAACCAGTAGTTGATGATATTATATCATCGAGGCAATGAGTCAGAATTCAGAAATTTTGAAGGTGAACAAGGGTCTTGATCATGCGACATCTGGCAAAACAGAGTGTTGGAATTATTCCTTTTGAAGAATGTGGAATTATCAAAATAGCCTGGAAGTATAATATTTATTTATTATTTAATCAACCAATTAATAATTTCCATAGCTACCCATCTCATTCAATGATTCTGGGCAGCTTATAATTCAAAAAAACTATACTATAGTTAAAATAATAAAAAAAAAAATTTTAAACCCCCAAAATAAATAAACACTTGGCCACTTAAAATAAAGCCAGGAAATGGGGCCTATGATACATTTAGCACCAGAAGCTCAGGTTCTTAGCCAGGCTTTTAGAATCTTACGAAACTTTACCAGAGCTGGAGCCATTCTTAACTCAGAGGGGAGGATATTGCATTGAACAGCGGCTACTGCATAAAAAGTCTGTCTTCTAGTTCCTATCAGCTGAAGCCCTTTGGCTGATGGAATCTGCAGCCCAATCTGGTAGATCAAATTGGACTATTTGGATTGTGCGCTGGCTCTTAGAAAAAGATGGTACCTCACATAACCTAATTCCAAGCCATATAAGTGAAGCCAACACCCAGAATTGCACCTAGAAACATGCTGGTAACCAATGCAGCTCACACAGTACAGATCTTTACATGTGCTATATATCTAGCACTATTTACTATCCATGCAGCTGCATTCTACAACAGTTGAAGTTTCAGAATGCTCTTCAGAGGTAGAGCTACGTAGCACACGTTGTAATAGTCTAAATGAGAGATTACAAGGCATGACTCATCTTGAGCAGGGCCTTCCATTCCAGGAATGGGCACAATTAGAAGTGTGCAAAAGGTCTTCTCATCATGGTGCCACCTGCTCTTCAAGCAGGAAACATGAGACTACGAAGATCCTCAGATTGTGTTCTGACCTGTCTGGGGTAATGCAACTCCATCCAGAACTAAGAGAGATAAAAAACTGGATGATATCTGCATATTGATCATCTTACCCAGGAATCTCATGTAAACATATAGAAGGGGAGGGCGGGAGGAAGGGGAAGCCAGGTGGAAGTTCCTCACTCCCCCACTGGTTTTTTTGCTGGCCCATGTTCATTTTATTTTGTTTAAGAAAGGAAATACCTCTGAAATAACTTATCTGGGCACAGATTGTTTAGTATGAACACAAAAATGATAGGTTGATAACTTGTTTCAGGAAATTATGCAGAAATCTTAAACAATATGTAGAGTAAATGTTTGTAGTCTACAATACATATAAGAAATTACATTTTCTGACAATAAACTATTCTTTTTTCCAAATTGCTGTTTATTTTTCTGGAAATTCATATTTTAAGCTTTGTGTTGATACATTTCCTATAACAAATAAATTCTCCATAACAATCCTATATTTGCACGAAAGCACTCATAAAGGCACATAAGAAAAAATGCCAATTTTAGTATGATTTAGTTCATTTTACAAACTCATTTTTACAAATTTTATGCACATTGATATTGAAGTAAAGCCTAGACCTAATAGTACATAATTCTGCAAATTAATTTACAATATCTGAAAAATCATAATCTTAGCAATCAGGTTTTTAAACCTTTGGACGAGTATTTCGTATAATATTTTGCAATAGTTCCAACGCAAGCAATGCTTAGTATACTTTCATTTCTTAGTACACTTGCATTCCTTTCAAAGGAATGTTGTTAAGCAAGATTAGTGTGAATGCTTAGAGGAAATATGTAAAGTCATACTATCCTAGTGCCAAATGTTATTAACCCAAAAACATATTGCCATTTATGTATCAAAGAAAAAAATAGTACTAAAATATATATCACTGTTTTGAGTAATAGGCTCATATGTTACCCACAAAATTGCAGTTTTATAAATTGTAGTCTATATGGTATCCAATAGGGGTCATTCCATTTATTGAAAACTTGTGTCCATACTATTGACAATGATCAATATTCAGGCTTCAGGACTGGCCCTTTCTTGTCATCCTGATTTTATCTTTCAGAAGGGTATTCCAGTTCCAAAAAGCAGTTACTGGAGCAGAGTGCAGAGTCACTGAAAATTTCCCTCTCATCTTTTTTCCACATTTCATTTCACAGGAATGGAGGAGACAATGACTTTGTTGCTTGCTCACTTTGTTCTTCGAGGACTAGTGTGTCAAAAGTAATCTAATAACAGGGATGGACATAACCTATTTTTGTTATAGTCAATAAATCACAGTTTGTTATTGAGTCTTACCATAGTAGACTCATCAGCCATAGTCTCACTCTCAGATAAGAGTTATCTAAGACTTCATAGTATCAGTTACAAAACAGCTTAATTTGGATTGGGAAGCAAATGCCTATGTCCTAGTCCAATCCTCTTAAACAGTTCAGCTGAGAGTATGCAACATGAGGTTTTCCAGCTGTTGTTTGATTATGGTTTCCTCCTTTTTTTTCAACACAGGCCATGCTGTCTAGATGATCTAATTTGGAGTTTAATGTTTTCCAGAAACAACCCCGATAAGGCCCTCAATTAAATCGAGTTTGACAACCCTGTTCCAGACCATTTGAGATTTATATGTATAGAAATGTACCCCAAAAAATTTTTTAATTAATATGTTTGAATATTAAAACATTATTATTGAAACAATTACTAGTTATTCTTTTTCAAATCTAAGTTTGTGATATAGCTTTAATACCTATTAGTAGAAATCTAGAAAAAGACAGAGCTTGTGATATGAACTTTAGCTTTCCTTATCTCTGCATATTGAGAGTAAAATTTATATTTAAAACAAACAATGTATCAGGTAAATGTAATAGAGAAGGGTTTTTTTTAGTTTTTTTTTAAAGTTTTTATTTTAACAACAAACAAAACAACATAAGACATACAACATAAAACATAAAAACATCATCCTTCTTCATAAATAGAAAAGTTTTGATCTCTTTCCTTTTGACCCAAGGCTTTCCTTCTCTAAGGGCAGAGCTGGTGTCGAGACGATACAGCATGCGATCTTGACGGTCTGAGATCGCTGCTGATATTTTTGCTCCTGGATGGTCCAATCGGATCTAAACCGTCCCGAAGAGACAGTGAATGTAAAGAGTGCATCCTATCGATCCCAGGGATACCACAAAGTCCCTGGTAGATCCAGGAGAAGCTCTTTTTGCCAACGGCAAAGAAGCAGCCATTAAAGCTGCTGAAGTTGGGACAGCTCTGAAACGAAAGAGAACAGAAAGAGAAAGTGTGCCAGTTTGGTAAGAACTTTACTTTAAGATTTGAAAGGACACCCTAAGGAAAAGAAAAATCTGTAAAAGTTTTGACAGAAGTGATTAAGCGGCAATTTTAAACAGGAAGTCAAGGTAATATTTTTATTTTTATTTTCTCATTGCTGGATTTTCTACACATGGTTTTATATTTTGAAACTGGACTGGTTTTTTTCTTCTTACACTTATTCTTTCTCTCCTTTTTGACTTTATAATATTCTAGGCTAGAGACTCCCTTTTAGTCATCTTTTTAAATAACTTTTTCCCTTTTTAATTAATATTTATCATATCTTGTTTAGAAAAGGAGGGGGAAAGTGAAAGCAGAAGAAACTTTGTAACACTACCAACTAGAGCCTCTTTTTTCTTGACCAGACAAAGCTGAGAAAGAACTGAGACTTTTTTTCAAGGGCATTGCTGTTTGATAAGATAGAGGGAAGAGCATGGGGGAGTATTATTGCAGGTGCTCTTCTGGGTTTCTATCAATAACTGCAGTCTGGTGTTGAAGTTTATAGAAAAAAAGGTGATAAGCCTCTGGAGAAGAGAGTTATAAATTTTAACAAAAGCCTTGGATAACCAAACAAGGTGCCGTGTGCTCTTTTTATTTTATTTTTAGATGGGCTATTTTTTACTTTAACAAACCCCCTCCTTACTAGCTTACTTTTTGTAATAGCTATTTGGATTTTTGGCCTTTTGGAACTTGTTTTTCTCTTTCTTTTTGTCTTTTGAAGTCTAATTTTTACGTCTTTATGTTTTAATATTTTATATTAAAGGAAAAGCTTTAGTATTAATGATTTCCTTCCTTTTTTTCTTTTTAAGGGAGTAGTCTCTTTTCTTTTTTCTCTCTCCTTCCCTTGTATTTTTTTTTCTATTTACCTTCCATATTGGTTTTTTTAAAAATCTTTGTGGCTTTTTTTTTCTTATGCATCCTTTTATACCTGAGACCTTTTAATTGGATTGAGGTGTTGAAGAACCTGAAGAACTTTTCTTTCTTCTTCTTTATTTTTTTATTTTTTTTACTTTTCTGCCTTTTTCAGGATTTAACCATTTTTTCTTTTTTTGTGTGTGTTTATGGTCTTTTCTTCCATTTTTGAATTTTTACTGCTATTTAACCAATCTATTGGATTAAGGTATATAAGAACCTGAAGAATTTATTGTTGTTGCTGTTGTTGTTGTTACTATTTGGTTTCTTTTTCCCCACTATTTTTACTTGGAATTACAATTGGTTATTTCACAAGTGGATTAAGGTCTAGAAGAACCTGAAGATTTTGAATTGTCTGAAATGAGTAGGAAACTAACAGCCCGTGGTTCCTCAACTTCTACTTCTTCCTCTTCACCATCTGGAGGACAACGTTCAATACAGATGATGTTATAGCAAGCAAAAGAACAGGAAAAAGTGACCCTGCAGATGATTATGCAAGGAATTCAAAATATTCAAATGAGAACAGAGAATATTGAAAAGAGAACAGAGAACATTGAACAAAAAACAGGAGAAACTGATGAAAAGGTGGAGAACATTCAACAAATGATGATGAAGTATGATGAGTGATTCCAAAAAATTGAAGAAGATAAACAGAGAGATAAGAAGATTGGAGATATTGATAGCAGATTAACTGTGGTTGAACAAGGTAAAAGTGGGATGTTGAGATGGGAGATGGACAGATCAGAATTTTATCTCAGATTCCAAAACATAGAGGAAGAAAAGGGACAAAAGCTAGCTGAGACAATGATATAAATTTTGGCTGAAGCTTTGGAAATAACTGAAGAGAAGATGATGGATGGAATAGACAAGGTTTATCGAGTCTTCACAAGATATGCAATGAGAAATAGCTTACCAAGAGAAGTTCACATCAGATTTACAAAGAAAGCCATTAAAATGCAAATATTGCAAGTGGCAAGAGAGAAAACATTGAAATATAAAGACAAGGAGATTGTGGTCCTGAAACAAGTACCCAGAAGAGTGAGAGAGATGAGAAGAGAATACTGATTTCTGACCAAAATGCTACTTAAAAAAGAGGTGAATTATAGATGGCTGATTCCAGAAGATTTAATGTTCACATGGCAAGAACAGAGAGACATAGAATTGATTCAATTGAGAAAGCTAAATTATTTTACACAGAATATTTTGGAGGGAAAGAGGAGGAGGCAGAAAAAGAAATGTCACTAATTGAATTCCAAGAGGACTGCCAAATGGCGACTGAAAAAGAAGAAGGTGCAGTAGGTGGAAAGGTGGAAGTCAAAGAACAACGCAAACCAAGATCTATGAGAGCTGCTAAACCTAACTACAAAATATAACCATGGAAGAGAAAAAAACTGATTACAATTAACATGAATGGACTTAACTCAGCTGTTAAAAGAAGGAAAACTTTCCATAAATTAGATAAATTAAAATTTGATATAATCTGCCTACAAGAAGTACATATCAAAAAGCAACATGAACAATTGCTGATACAGCCAAAACTAGGGAAAATATTTACTTCTTTGACACAATGCAAGAAAAGAGGAGTGGTTTTATACATTAAAGATATCCCAGCGAAATTGATCTATACTGATGACAATGGAAGAATACTAATGGTGGAAATAATGGACAATAATATGAAAACACTCCTGATTGCAATATATGCCCTGAATGACAATCAAGAAGGATTTTATAAAAAAATTACATATGAAAATAATTGAACTGGACTATACTAATATAGTTATGATGGGAAATTTTAATGGAATTGTAGATAATAAACTGGACTACACAGCACAGAAAACAACAAAGCAAAACAGAAAGACTCTCCCTAAATCTTTTTTTAAAATGATAGATAAAATAAATTTAAAAGATACATGGAGAGAAAGAAATGCTAAGACCAAACAATACACTTTCTATTCAAATAGACATTTATCATGGTCCCGAATAGATATGATATGGATGTCAACAGAATTGTTAGCTAATATTCAAGAAATAAATATTGAAACAAGTACTTGGGCAGATCATAACGCAATGACAATTAAATGGAAAGGACAAAGAAGAAGATCTAGATGGACGTTAAATAATACTATATTAAAGGAAAAAGACATCACACAGTGGATGGAGAAAGAACTGGCTTTCTTCTTTAGAGAAAACAAAAAAGAAGATACATCAATGCAGAACATATGGGATACAATGAAGGCATATGCCAGAGGCTTGATAATAGACTATACAAGGAAAAGAAATACCATGAAAAGACTAGCCTCTAAGGCATTAGAGAATGAGTATAAAGGACTTGAAAAAGAGCTACAGAAAATGCCACAGAAAAAGGACATTAAGTTAAAAATGGATATAATTAAACATAAAATGGAATAGAAAAAGATAATAGAAAAATATTAGAAATAATAGATAATAATAATAGAAAAAGAAGAATTAGCACAGAAAATCAGAGGTGCAAAACAGAATTACTTTGAAGATGCAAATAAACCCAAGTCACAGACGAACGCTATACAGAAGCCTGATGATGGCAGATGAGATTCTGCCGAAACGTTGCTACAACTTTAAAAGCACAACTATAATGACGTGGGAAAATATCCGAACAAAGCTGAATACCAAAGGACATCCTAATTTACAAAAAACCCAATGGCTCCTTAGGACACACCATCTACCAGAAAAAAACACACACCAACCGCTACCTAAATGCACAATCCCATCACCACCCTGCACAGATCAAATCCATAGCCAAGACCCTCATCTCCAGAACCAAATGCCTAGCTGACAAAGACCACCTGAGAACAGAACTACACACCCTCACTAACATATTAATTTCCAACGGATTCCAAAGAAACACTATCACCAATCTAATCCGAAAAGAGATACCCCCCAAAAAAACAAGACACAGAACAAGACAACTGTATCACACTCCTCCCCTACATCAAAGGCACCACAATCAAGATCAGCAAAATTCTCCACAAACACAATATCAGGACAGCCTTTGGCACTGACCCAAAAATAGTCAACATCCTAAGAAACCCCAAAGACAAGATCCAGTTAGAAAACCAAGGAGTTTATGAAATACCATGCAACCATTCCCCAGCCACATACATTGGACAAACCAATAGGAGAATAAATGCACGCATCGCAGAACACAAAAACGCAGTCAGAAGAGAAGAAAATACTTCCTCCCACTTCCAGCACCTTAAAGCCAGAGGACATGAAATTAATTTCGAAGGAACCAAATTAATATCCAACACTGAACACTCCAGCAAGAGAATAATCAGGGAAGCCTTTGAGATAGAGAAATACCCCCATAACATGAACAGACGGGATGATACCTCCCACCTACCAGACATCTGGAAGCTAGCCCTCACCAACAAATGAGTCCCAGCCATGAAAACCAACACCAGACTCAAAACAACACGGGATACCACCGCCAATCCCCCTCATCAGAGCCAGGCCCAAGCCCATCCTATAAACGAAGGACAACCACTATCCAGAAAACAGACCACGGCTGCTTTGACAGCTGTCGCACCTCCCGACCCCAAAACTGAACAAGCTGACACACACCAAGAACACAGACCCAGACCCCAAACTCGAAGCCAGACTAAAACCCAGAATGCTACATCACAGCCACCTGCTCAGGATATCACATCAGAAAACTCAGGAAATTATACCACAAGAACTCAAGAAGTTGCAACACAGCAAATGAACCAGGATATCACAGCACAAGACCAAAGATACCACAGCAATAAGTCTCACAAGGTCATCACACAACCCATTACCCAAGCCGTTACTACACAGGAGGCTAATGGAAAAGAGATCAAAACACAAACAACCCAGGAGATTACAATGCAGGACCCAGGATACCACAACAAAAGAACTTGCAAGCCATCACACAACCCATTACCCAAGCCATTAAAACACGAGAGGTTAATGGAAGAAAGATCACTACAAAACAAATGACCCAGGAGATTACAGCACAAGATCCAGGATATCTCCACAACAAAATTCACAAGGTCATCACACAGCCCATTATACCAACATCAACTCCATCAACCAATCAAGAGGCAGCAGCGCAGCCAACCAGCCCAGCATACCAGCCCCCACCACCAGTATTTGTAGAGAGACGGCAGCTCCTGCTTGCACTGGCACGAAGCCAAAAGCACTAGCCTGAGGATGGTGAGTAGGACCTCGTTGAAACGTCACCAAGATACTCTTAATCTTACACGGGAAAAGACCCGAACATACCTAGCCCTACATACCCGTCCCTGTGAAAATCTACGAAAACATATATGTATGTATGTATGTATGCCAAGTACCATTCACTCATCATGAATCTCCAGAACCATAAAGCATTCAAACTTGAAATTTGGCACATATATTTCTCTTGGCTTCTAGATGCTCACTAAGAAAGGATTTTCCGAAATGACCATCAGATCATTACTATTTCTTAATACAGTAATTAACATGCTCTGATGTTAAGGCATTCTACTCCCCCGCCCCACCTAAAAAGAACTCAGTTCCAACTGCCAGTTGCCTCACAAGGTTGCGGAACAGCAGTGGGTAGCATTCTTTGCCATCATGCTCCATTATCCTGTAGCTGTAAAAGTCAGCAGCAGACATGGTCTTCTTGAGAGAACCCTTGGTCTTTGCGTCTCAGAGGTATATTGATGTAATAGCCATCTTCTCCATGGCAGAACATCAGAGGGTATTGGAGAGCTCAGGAGCGATCTGGGGCTCCTTACAGTACTACAGCTGTGTGAAAAAGTCCTGCATGCTTTCAGTTTTAAGCTGTATTTACATGTTTAATCAACTTTTCACTCATAGAAACCACGCAAAATTAGTACTTCGATGAAAATTTCTGTAGTCGGATTGATATGCCTAATTTTTATTAATATAACCAAAGTCTTTTTAAGGTTTTGAGTGAGTTTATGTGCTAAAACAAACACATTGCATTTTTGAGAATGTTAGGATGAAAGTAGCCAATCAGCAGTGAGCTTTGTCATACTCTCTGATTATAAATAGGCCTGAAAAGCATCAAGAAATTTAATTTAGCTCTGGCTGCAGGCAAGAATGAAGGCCTTTGTTTTCACCAGTACTGAGCAGCAGCATTGCATCATTGTGCTTCATGAAGAGGGTTACTCCTATACAAAAATAGCCAAGAAAGTGAAATGCCATTTCATCACAATGAGCAGAGTGGTTGAAAAATACCAAATAACTGGTTCAGTTGATAAAAGGCTCTGCTCTGGAAGACCAAGAAAGTCGACAAAACGACAAGATTGGGCTCTGCAATGCATTTCGATAGCTGACAGCAAGCTCACCTCACCTTAGATTACAAGAATTTGGGGTGAAACATGTAATGTAAAAGTGCACAGAAGCACAGTGCATTGCAGACTGCTTGCCAGAGGGCTCAAAGGCTGCAGGGCTTGAAGTAAACCTTTGCTCACAGATGCTTACCGCTCTTGTCGATGTGCGTGGGAAAAGAAGTATGCCAAGTGGACCAACGAACAGTGGGCCAAGGTAATCTTCAGTGATGAGAGCAATTTCTACTTGACTGGGAAGCAGTGCAATAAGTATGTCAGAAGATTGCCAGCTGAAGAATTTAGGCTGTACTGCCTGAATCTATCTGTGAAGCATCCATTGCACGTGATAATCTGGGGCTGTATCGCTGCTTCTGGTATTGGTCAGATACAAATCATGCAGGGAATCATGAATTCCAATCAGTATGTTGAAGTCCTGGAAAAGACCATGCTTCCTTCAGCTCAGCAACTGGTAGGGGAAGGACTTTTACTTCCAGGATGACAACGCTCTTGTCATTGAGCCAAAACTGTCTAGCAGTGGATGAAGAAGCATGTTGTTCGACTCCTGGATTGGCCAGCTCAGAACTCAGATTTGAACACAATTGAGAACTTGTGGACCAAGATTGGTTACGAAATAAGCAAGAAGCATCCGAAGACCAAGCAGGAGCTGACTGAATCCATTATTGCAGCCTGGCACCACATTGTCACCAAAGATCACGTGCCAAAGCTAGTACAGTCTATGCTGAAGCAATGCTGCCTGGTGATAAGCAATAAGAGCTGGCCAATTTCATTTTAGTAGCCATGTTTGGGTATCTGAATGGTCCTTTTCAGTGCCACAAACAATAAAAATATTAACAGAACACTAGCATCGGCCTTAGTAATTGCAACATGTATGCCACTGTGTATGCATCAGTTAATGTTTTCATAGTCATTGTAAGCATGCATTGTAAACATGCAAGAAAATTCACAATCACCATCCAAATAGCACCAAATTGCAAAAATCTTATGCTTTTCACTTAAAAACCATCAGTATTTATTTAAATATAACAATATTTGCATAGCAGTTAGCATAAAATATCATAAAATCAGTGGCTTCTCCAAAAAATGTCATAAAGCAGAAACCGTAAAGCGTGCAGGACTTTTTCACACAGCTGTAAATGTCAGTACTGCACTATGGAACTGCTTCCAGACTCAAGGAGCATATTCCCTTATGTGTTTCAATCACTGACCACTACTGAGCCAATGGATTGTCTATGCAGATTTCTCCTGCATAGCCCAATCACACTGTGTCATTGCGAAGTACAGGTATCTGGCTAGTATTTAATATATGGGACACAGAAATGTTATAATGTGGAAAAAGATGTGCAATTAATAGTTAATTCTTTTGTTCTAATTTTAATATCCTACAATTTCTGGGAAAAGAATTGAACGACTTTGTTAGGGAATTTTTATTACCAGTGCAACCTTACCAATACAGTACAATAATTATCTTGACCCTTCTTGTGTATTTTTTTAATGTTTGTAATGTCAGTTTAACACACAGCTTTCATGAGATACGGTTTGCTTAAAACAACAGCAAAAGGCCAGGAAAACATCCATGAATGAAAAAGTCAGGATAATTTGACTCAATTTCTCACATACAGTATCTTATATGTGGAGGCCAAAACTGTCACAAAAGAAATATGAAATCAAATAAAATCAGTAATCTGGAAATAATGATCAGAACTATAATTTTCAAGTTAGGAAACTCAAGTTCCAAGGACCAACTTTATAAGTCTCACTGAGAATAAAATTGAAACTTAAAAAGTAAAAAAATGATAAATTTTGAGAGTTTATGCTGTAAGCTTCATTTCTGAGTCACTAGGTTGGCTAGTGACGCAAGGAAAACAAAACAAGGCAGCCAATATGAAAATGAATTGTTATTTATAACTTATAAGTTATGTTTTCAACTTATAACAGTTATGTTTTTATTTCCTAGGAACAAGAGATATATATCCAGGATTTTTTGTTTTTAACTCAGATTCAGTTTGGAAAGGGAAGTCCCAATCATTTAGTTTCAGTGGAGAAAGTAAAATGATATCACATGCTTCATGTCAATTGGACAATGATACCATATGTCATAGTAGCAAAATATGGGCTTATTTTTCTCCTGTCCCCCCCGCCCCCATGCCTAAACTTCCAAACATGGACATATCTTCAAAAATATTGGGTGTTGTCTGGTATTAAAATTTGCAAATGAGCTCTCAATAATATCAAGCAAAAAGCCATTTTGTAAGAAATAAAATACTATAGAGTATAGTTGGATGTTTTCGGATATCAAATCACATCATTTCTATTTGCTTAAGTGCAAGCTTGATGAGAATCAATGAACTGAGGCTAAATCTCAACAAAATGGAGGTATGATGAATATGTAATTCCTATGTGAATTAAGCAGATGCCCTGTTTTGAAAAGGCTAGTGTTATGTCCTGAGGACTCTAGGAGTTCTCACTCAGGTCCATTCACTTTGCGGGGGCGTTCTCCCCTTTACCCATTGGTTGGTTCACCCCAGCAGCCAGCTATAAAAGCAGGCTGCGGGGTCCGACCAGTCGCTGATCGCTGCGAGCCAGTTCCCGGCTTGGCAAGCACGGTCAGCCCTTTATTGTTATAATAAAGTATTGTTGCACTCATGCTCTGGTTCAGCCTCTCTTTTCCCAAACTTAACACTGGCGACGAGGATGGGATGGCTACCAGAAGCACCATGCAACCGCTGAGTCACTAGCCGCCGATCCGCAGCCAGAGAGAGCGATCGGCCGGCGATAGAGCAACGCTGATCCGCAGCCAGAGAGAGCGGTCAGCAAGCAAAAAGAGCAAACAAAAGAGCGAACGCTGGTCCGCTGACAGAGAAAGCGGCCAGCAAGCAATAAAGCGAACACTGATCCGCAGCCAGAGAGAGCGGTCAGAACGAAAGTTAGAAGCGTCTGTAGCCGCTTGTTAGCCCAGCTACAGGGAAAGTGAAGCGCTGCGAGCCGCAGCCGCTCATTGTTTAGGCGCGAAATTCAAACGGCTGTCATTTGAATTTCAAACCTAAAAGGCACAGCACGGTGCTGTAGTCAAGTCACTGACGCCCACACAGGCGCAAATTTAAACGCCGCCAACGGCTGACGCCAAACGTGGCTAACCCAGAGAGAGAGAGAGGATTGCGAAAAGCCTCTCCAGAGCTGAAATCACTTGCCTGCCACAGGCACTAGAACATTTTTCTGCTGCCCCAGAGAGATTTTTTCCACAGGTTGTTCTACCAGCCCCATCACCATGAACTCCAATCCAGTCTTCCCAGCGTTCAAACCGGATGAGGAGAAGTGGGAATCATACAAGAACCGTTTTAACCATTATATCGATGCAATTGGGCTTGCTGATGCTGGAGAACATCGGAAAAAATCGTATTTCCTGATCTACTGTGGAGCCATCGTCTTCGATACTGCCACAGCCCTCGTGGCTCCACGTGAGTTGAAAAACGTTCCTTGGTCAGAGCTACTTGAAATCCTCACTAACCACTATTCTCCCAGGCCCTCACAGATTGCCAGGAGATTCACCTTCCGTATGAGGAAGTAAGCGGACAAGGAAACCGTTAATCAGTATATGGCCGCTCTCAGAACAGCAGCATTGCATTGTGGGTTTGGAACCTACCTGGAGGACATGCTCCTCGATCAACTAGTCTGCGGGGTCAAGGACCTACACCTTCAAAGGCGCCTCCTCGCGAAAAAAGACCTCAATCTCGCACAAGCAGTCGAGGAGGCCTTAGCAGCAGAACTGGCAGCGCACTCAGCCACCGAAATCCATGGCCCGACTGCCAAGCGGACATCAATTCCAGTCCACTCCGAGGAGGTGGTAGCAGAGGAATCCCTGAGTGATGAAAACGACGTCCACCGCCTCTCCAACGACAGACGGCCGCAGGTAGGAACCAAACAAGAAAACATCGGTCCACCCAAGCACATCACCCTGTGCCTAGCCTGTGGTGGATCTCATCTGAGGGCCACCTGCAAGTTTAAAGGAGCCACCTGCAATAACTGCCATAAAGGGGGCACATCGCGAGAGTCTGCCAAGCCCCTCAAAGCTCAACACAAAGGCACCCCCCGTCTCACACTCGGGCCGCACAGGCAAGTATTGAACTGTCGCACACATCACCGTGCCAAGCACACTTGCCACACTGTTAGTAAAATCTCTCTCTCCGTTTACTTAGAAGGTAAACCGTGCCGCATGGAGGTTGACACAGGGTCAGCGCTCTCAATTATCTCGTGGAACACCCTCAAGAGGCTCCAGCCCAGCCTATCAACTAGCCGGCTCCAGAAGTGCCAGTTTAGCCTGAAGGACTACCAGGGGAGGACCATTCCTGTAATCGGCAGAGGCAAGTTCCTTGTCAGTTTTAAAGCTTTTAAAGGTCACCTACCTCTAGTGGTAGTTAACGGCAATCTCCCTACCTTATTGGGGCTCGATTGGTTTCCCCATCTCGGCCTAGGGCTAACAGGAGTCCACGCTGTCTCAACCTCAGACACTGACTCCTTATTCGCTGATTACTCAGATGTATTCATCGATGAGCTGGGGTGTTATAACGGTACCCCAATATCGTTCTCAGTCGACCCCCAGGCGGTCCCAATCAGGCTAAAACCTCGTAGAGTCCCATTCGCTATTCGGCCTAAATTAGATGCGGAACTGGATAAATTATTAAAACAAGGGGTCATTGAGCCAACAGATTTCGCCAAATGGGAGACGCCCATTGTCACACCCCTAAAAAAAGACGGTAGCCTGAGAATTTGCTCGGACTACAAGACCACAATCAATAAGTTTTTACAAGTTAGCGCTTACCCAGTGCCCGTCATTCAGCATTTATTGCACACTTTTGAACCTGGCAGCATTTTTGCCAAATTGGACATGTCTCAAGCGTATCAACAGTTCCCTGTTGACAACCAAACAGCGGAACTCCAGACCATCGTCACTCACAGGGGTGCTTTCCGATGCAAGCGTCTCCAATTTGGCGTAAGTGTTGCCCCAGGTATCTTTCAATCCCTCATGGAGCGGATTTTACAGGGCCTCCCTGGAGTAGTACCCTACTTCGACGACATCTTAGTCTCGGCCAGGGACAGACCCCAACTCTTCCAGAGAGTTCGAGCAGTGTTAGAGAGGTTCAGACAGCATGGCCTCAAATTGAAAAAAGAAAAATGCGCCATTGCCACTAGACAGGTGGACTTTCTGGGTTATAAAATTGACACCTCAGGCATTCACCCCCTGGAGTCCAAGGTCAAGGCAATTCACGAGGCACCCACTCCAACCTCCAAAACTGAACTACAGGCCTTCTTGGGGCTATTAAACTTTTACGCGTCTTTCTTGCCCCATAAAGCATCAGTAGCTGAACCCCTACACAGATTACTGGATAAAAAGTCACCTTGGCACTGGGGGCACAAAGAAGACCATGCTTTTCACGCCGTGAAATCACTACTCACGTCAGAGGCGGTGCTTATTCAATTCGACCCCAACCTTCCTTTAGTGCTGGCAGCAGACGCATCCCCCTTTGGAATTGGGGCAGTATTAAGCCACAGGCTTCCCAATGGCGCCGAGGCTCCCATTGCCTTTTTCTCCAGGACGCTCTCCGCAACAGAGCGTAATTACAGCCAGATGCGATAAGGAAGCTCTAGCAGCTGTTGCAGCAGTGAAAAAATTTCACGAATTTCTCTTTGGCCATTTTTTCGAGCTGGTCACAGACCACAAGCCCCGCCTGGGTCTACTAGCCGGAGACAAACAGACCCCTCAAGTCCTTTCCCCTAGGATGACGAGATGGACCCTCTTCCTAGCAGCCTACTCCTACAGACTCTTACACCGGCCAGGTAAAACATTGTCCCACGCTGACGCTCTCAGCCGCTGTCCCTTGCCGGCTCCGGCTGAAGACCCTGCTCCTGTCCACACTATTTTCGAGGTAACCCAATTGGACCTCCCCATCACTGCCCTTGACATTGCTGCTAAAACCAAGGCAGACAAAACGCTCGCCCAGGTGCTCGACTGGGTGAGGAGGGGGTGGCCGGGTGGCAATGTGGAAAACAAATTCTTGCCTTTCAAGACCCGCATGCAGGAACTGTCCAGTTTGCAGGGCTGCCTACTGTGGGGCACTCGAGTGGTCATCCCGACCTTACTATGTACCCGAGTCCTGGAGGCGTTGCACGAGGGACACCCTGGCATCGTGAGAATGAAGGCATTAGCACGCAGCTACGTATGGTGGCCGGGCCTCGACGAGGACATCGCTAAATGGGTAAGCTCCTGCAACCCCTGCCAGGAATCCCGTCCAGCTCCTCCTATTGCCACCCCTACTAAATGGGAGAGCGCCAGCGCTCCGTGGTCCAGAATTCACATAGACCTGGCCGGCCCCTTGCATGGGAAAATGTTCCTAGTGGTCGTGGACGCCTATTCCAAATGGATTGACGTTGCACAGCTATCCACGACCACCACGCAAGCAATCACCAACGTATTAACACGCCTGTTTGTTACACACGGGCTACTCGACTCCATTGTCTCCGACAATGGCCCACAGTTCGCATCAACCGAGTTCAGCCGTTTCGCTGCCAACCTGGGTATCCGCCACATTTTCACAGCCCCATTTCATCCTGCCAGTAACGGATTGGCTGAGAGGGCCGTCAGGACCACTAAAGAAGCCCTGGCTAGGTTCAGTAAGGATGACTGGCACCACAAACTCTCGCGTTTCCTGATGAGCCAGCATTCAACTCCATGTTCAGTCACCAACAAGTCCCCAGCTGAGCTCCTGATGGGCAGGCGTCTGAGGACTGTATTGGACAGACTTCACCCACAATACTGCCCTGACTCTCCCTCGCTTCCACATCGGGGTTAGACATTTTATCTTACAGGAGCCAGTATTCGCGAGGAACTTCGCTGGAGACCCCCTGTGGATCCCGGGCGAGATCGTGGCCATCACCGGACCAAGGTCGTTTCGGGTCAGACTGGAGGACGGCCGGGTCTGGAGAAGGCACCTGGACCAGCTGCGTAGGCGCCTCAGCACCCACACTAGCAGGGACCCAGAATCACAAAGCGACGGGAGGTCTCAGCATCAACCCCACATCCACATCCTTCCCGGCGACCAGTACACACCAACAGTCAGTCCAGAAAGCCCGAGCACGGACAGCGGCGCCCAGACGGTGGACCAGCCCGATCCAATCTACGGGAGCACGTCCCCAGCGACCAACCCTACGAGTCCCGGGCCTGCCCGAACCGAGGGGCACGTTGGTGACACTTACCCGGCTCTGCCTTCCCAGACAGACTCTGAGCGGACAGTCAGCGTTCCAGAGCTGCGCCGTTCCGGGCGCCAACATAAACCTCCTGCCTACCTCAAAGACTATGCGTGTTCGCATCTGGGGGGAAGGGGTGTTATGTCCTGAGGACTCTAGGAGTTCTCACTCAGGTCCATTCACTTTGCGGGGGCGTTCTCCCCTTTACCCATTGGTTGGTTCACCCCAGCAGCCAGCTATAAAAGCAGGCTGCGGGGTCCGACCAGTCGCTGATCGCTGCGAGCCAGTTCCCGGCTTGGCAAGCACGGTCAGCCCTTTATTGTTATAATAAAGTATTGTTGCACTCATGCTCTGGTTCAGCCTCTCTTTTCCCAAACTTAACAGCTAGGGTTAGCATGCACAGTAAGTACAAGTGTTCCTAAGAAGTTTTAACTTTCAATGGAAGTAAAATGCAAGGAGTGTTTTTTTCTCTTATTCTGGATAGCATTAACCTGGCTTTAGTAAAAAAAATTTTTACAGGCAATCTTAAGAATGGATTACAGCTATTAGAATGGAATACCTTCCCTATTCAGTTATGGTTGGTGTTATCCTTGGGAGCTTGGAACTTGCTTAAGACATCTGGAATTTTGAGTAAATCATTGCTGCGGCACCTTCTATTTTTTTTTCCTTCTGAAATATGTTCACACCTGCATTGGTTTGTATTGTTCTGTGCTTTAGGGATTGCTTTTTTACAATGAATATATAGATGAGAAATTCCCTACCTGTCATTTTCTGAGTTACATTTTTGTAGTTTTTATGTAATATAATGTAACAATGTAATATTTTATAATTGCATGTAAAAGTGGCGGTTTATATAAAAAGCATTGGACTCACTTTTTCCCCTTGCAGTGCCTCAGCTGCGGGAGATGAAAGGGTTTTTAAAAAATGTACACATATTGAGATAGCAGAGAACAGTTAAACCATTTTTTAAAATCACTTTCTCTGTTTTCTTGCCACTTAATTATATAGCTGTCCACGAATAGTTGCAATAAACTACTACTGCCATAATTCCCAGGGCTGGGATTGATAGGAATTGTAATACAATCCTGCTTGCGGCGGCAGGTCTGCATTCCACCAACACCAATTTCGGGGCAAAGATTTTAGTTAACCAAGAAGAAACGCAGCACCACAAACTAGTTTTATATTTCTGGAGAAAACAACGCCTATCATGGGATAGGGAGGAGCTGCGGCAGGTCACCGACTGGAGAACGTTTGGTTTGATTGGGGGATTTGCTGCCAATCGAAAATGGTGATTGGTGGCTTTGGATGTCACTCTTTTTCTCTGCCTCCTTCCGTGCTTCGCCACAGCCAGTGGAGCCAAGCTAAGGGAGCGAAGAAGGTGGTGGCGTCTTACTAGAGGTCGCGGAACGGAGGCGGGCAAGCAGCATGGCAGCAGCGTTAATGCTCCGAGCCTCCGTTAGTTTGCTGCACAGGCATGGGAAAGTCTGTGCAGACTGGCTCGCTTGGGGTAAGGCAATTTGAGCTCGCGCCGCCGGACGAGGAGGCGTAAATTGGCTCGTGGCGTCTTGTAGGAGAATCCAAAAGGTGCTCGGCCCTCCAGGAGGACAAACATGTTGCAGTTGTTAACCCTTTTCCTTGTCGCTTCGCAAAAGTTGGGGTTCCTGTCCCGTGGCCAAACTTATTAGCTAGCCCTTCAATATGTAGATATCCGCCTGGGCGAGAATTGGATCACCGTAAGGCAAGGGGCATCTCATGAAATAAGAGGGCGAGAGAATGTGCTTCTCAAAATCTGCCTGCTTTTAATAAATATTCATATCAAGTATGCCTTGGCACGCGATGTAATGCCTTCAGAGAAGTCGGGTTTTCTACTCTTAAGTCTTTGCATATATATTTAAGCCATGCCATTTGTAACATTTATACAGGAATCATACCTGACCTTTTTGGGTGCTAAATGCTGTTCGTCTAAAACAACAGATGGAAGTCACAAAAGTTTGTTTATCCTAAAGTAGCAGATTAATATTAGCTTCGGTTCATATTTGCTTTTCCCCATAATACTTTTTTCTTTTCTAAGAAGAAAAGGAGATTTTGGTTAATTGGAAAGTCAAATTATTTTGCCTATGTAAAACGGGTTGAAATATACATATTCATTGTTTGGGATAAATTAGTTTGAAATAGAATCATATATATATTCACAAAATAGTCCTTACTACGTTTAATGGATCTTGCTTCCAGATGGTGAATTTAAAAGCAATACCCTGGATTATATTTCTATATCATCAAAAGCTGTATATTAATCTCTTCAATAGCAGGGAATGCTATTATTTTTCAAAACCTGATGGTTCTTAGTATTGTAGTCCAAATGATCTTAAATCTTTTAAAACTAAAACAATTGGCTTTATTTGGTTACAATAAAGTAAATTTGTTTTCCAATAAAAAAATTTAGAGTGAAAAATATGACTTTTATTCAAATGCAATCTGTGATATAAAATCACGTGCTGTTTTGGGTGGCATACATCATCTGCTTGTAAAAATTAAGCACGTGAAGAGTAATACTAACATTTTTGTAAGGGCTATCTAGAAATTTACAAGAAGCATTGCAAAGCTGCTGTATAAGCAAGGGTTTTTTTTAATTCCTTTAGTTGTCCAAATGCATCAATGTGTTTTTCAAGGTGATATATCACATAGTTTAGTGCAGTCTACAACTGAAGAAAAAACTCTACATAATTATTAGATTACTTAAGGTAAATTATAATGTCTTAAATGTCTTAATCTACTCATACCTTTTATAGTAATAGCACAATAGCACCACTTCATAGTTTACAGCCCTCTCTAACAGGTTTACCGAGTCAGCATATTGCCCCCAACTATCTGTGTTCTTACTTTACTGTCCTCAGCAGGACGGAAGGCTTGAGGTGTTGAGAATCAAGCGCCTGACAGTAGGCAGAGTTAACTGCAATACTACATTCTAACCACTGTGCTATCTAAATAGATCCAAATTATGCCCTTTCTATTAACAAGTTAATAAATTAATAAATTATTAATAAAATTATTATGGCTGCTTATATTGCAATATCAAATATAATTGGTAATATTGGTCCCAGTAAGCATATCAGACTTTTCTCTGAATTAAAAAAGGGATAGAGTGTTAAGATTTTGGAAATAGTGCTCTTTATTGCAACCTTTTATTTCAGAGTTCATTGGTTGATAAATTCAGCTCTTTGCTGGGTACTTTGTTACTTTTTTTTCTATTGTTAATAATGCTGTAATCATCAGTTTTGAAGGTTAATAAAAACTAATACCATGATTTATAATTTCCATATATAGCGATAAATTAAGCAATTTTCTTATTTGAAAATTATTCAATTATTCTTATTTATTTATATTCTATCTTTATTATTTCACAAATGACCCAAGGTGGCAAACATATCCAACCGCTGATATTTTCCCCACAATAATCCTGTGAGATGAGTTGGGCTAAGACAGAAAATTGAATTTACAGTGTCACATTTTCTAGTCTTTAATATAGAATATTAAATATTCTGCTTAATAAATTTATATGTCACTCATCTAAGTGACTCTGAGCATCTATAATTAATATGTTATTTCCTTAACATTAATATAAGCCAATACATAATTGTTGTTAAGCATATTTAATTTTTGTTATACTAAGATTTTTTTTTCCTTTTGATAAAAAACAATATTTATCCGCTTATTTAAAAAGATGGTTCATCTTTTCAATCTGTTGCTGCAATTTTTTTCTTTTTACTGAGAAAGTTGTTGCATGTGTATTTCTGTTCTAGAAACCCAAACCCTGGAAACTGCACACATAATTTGAGACATTGCACAGTACAGCTGCTGTTCAATAACTCAAACCATCTGCTGGGTAAATTAGTACAGGTGTACCCACTCATGCAGACTGATTTTTATTCATACTGTATATACATTTCTGGATTGGGACCTGACTACAGACTTAAAGGATCTATTTCTTTATTCTCTGTATCTCTCTTAGATCTACCATTTGAACCCATTAAAAATAGTATCTTAGATACCAAACTTAGAAGTAGCAAATGAACAGGGTGGTACCTCTGAGCATGGCTTCACTCATAGTATTTATTTTAATGTCATAACTGAACGAGCAATCTTTTATCCTCAAAGAACTCTGGGTTTACATAAAGAATTTTTCATTTCAGTGGCCTAATTTATCACGATGAAACTTTTTTATTTGCATTACTTATGGCATTAACAATCCTATGTGGAAAGCAGATATATCTATGTTGACAAAAAGCTTAAAATCATAGTTTCTATAAAAACATCAGATGCAACCAATTTGTTGAAGAATATTTCCTAAATGTTCTGTCTCTGCCATGTCTACAGTATTTTTATTTAGCTTAGCTGCTGAGCATGAATAGCGCAGTAAATATCTTTTCAGTAAACTTTATTGATTCTGGTTCCTAGTATTATTCATCTTTTAAAAATATTTCTTATGTTTGCCAGAAAAAAATAGCAGTGAAAACTGTCCTCTCTGGTATCCATATAAAAAAGCATATTGTTATTGCACACCAGGACCAAGTTAACTCTTTTTTCATATACCGTATTATGATGGATCTTTTTTTACAGCTAGTTCTTGACTTACGATGAGAATTTCCATCGGTAAGTAGAGTAGTTGTTAAGTGAATCACCCCCTACCTTTCTTGCCATGATTATGAAGTGAATTAAGTGGTCACTAAGAGAACCTGGCTTCCACCATTGGCTTTGATTGTTGAATGCTGGCTGGGAAGATCACAAATGGCAATCACATAACCCTGAGATGCTAAAACTGTAGTAAATATTGATTGGTTGCCAAGCATTTGAATCACAATCATATGACCATGGGAGTGCTGCAGGATCCATAAGTGAGGACTGGTGCAAATTACTTTTTCAATCATTTTATACAGCATGAATGAATAAAAGAAAGAGAAATAGATAGATTGAGTGTGAGACATAGTAAGGATGAAAGTAGTATGATCTTGTATATCAGATCTATATAGGTAGCCCTTGACCTGTTGATATAGCAACTATTTGAAATGACAGCAGCACTGAAAAAAATGATTTGTAACCAGTCTTCGCATTTAATAACCATTTCAGAATCCTATGGTCACATGGTCAAAATGTGGGCATTCAACAACTAGTCATGTGTTTATGGACAGTTATAGTGTCCTGGGGTCATATGATCACCATTTGCGACTTTTCCATCTAGCTTCCAAAATCACCCAAAATAAGCAAAATCAGCAAAAGAAGTTGGATTTGCTTAATGATTGCATGATTTATTTAGCAACTACAGTGATTTTCTGGGATACTATCATAATAAATACACATTCATATAATTGCCAATATATATTTATTGCATTAACAACCATGGCAAATGAGGTCATAAAATTGGAGGTGATACAATGAACAACTATATTGCTTAACAATCAAAATTCTGGTCCCAATTGTGCTCAAGAGTCATGGGCTACCTTTAGTGCTTGGTCCACAAGTTCATTTATGGTAAAAATACTAGAGCAACTATATGAATATATGTTTATCTTGTAGAATGTTTATTAAAAGTGAAAGATTAGATAGAGAAATTTTAAGAGGGGCAAAAGTGGACTGATACAAGAAATGAATGATTATTAAAGGAGCAAAAATGCATAATGCAATATTTTTTACTACAGTAGCATCTTTAATCTTTTGCATACTACTTTATATTCCTTTCCTGTGTTTCATTCTAAACTAAATAATTGTTGATTGTTGAGGCAGGGCATATGACAATGAACACTTTTCCCCCCTTTAAGTCTTTTCTTCCCCCAAAGAAGCTACAAGTTAGATTCCAAAATGCTATGTGCTTCTCTCAACTCATAGGCCAGCCATTTCTTGCACCTGGCATGATAGCTTATGATTAACTTTAAAACATATATGTATACAACCCCTACAAAGTATAGATGGGATTATGTTTAGTTTCTTCTTTTGTTCACATCCAAGTGTCTGTTCTAATGAACATCTGCTTAAATAATCAGGTAAATATCAGGATAATTTTCAGAACAGGGACAAACTGACCAAATCACACTATGGTGAAGGTTTTCCATTATGTTCCCTAAATATCATCTTTAGATTCAGGAAATTTGCCATGTGATAAGAGTTTGAGTCATCCCAATTTCTGGTAGACAGCTGTTAGTTTGATTGCAGCTGTTGGCAGCTGGCTGAATCTGTAGACAGGAAAAGAAGGAATCTGAATCTTTATTAAATTTCCTTTTTAGGAAAGTTGATTTTCTAAATTTTCTTTGAATATATGCTTCTTGCTTTGTAAGCAAAAACAATGGATAAAAGGGTAAATCTGAAATTTTGTGAAACTAAAATAGACACGGGCTCTTTAGACTTCTAAATTATACTTTTATTTATTTAATGTATTTATTTATATCCCATCTGTATATTTATAAACAATTCAAGAAAGATGTCTAACATATATAACATTCCTTCCTCCTATTTTCCCCATAACAACAACTCTGTAAGTGACTTGGGCTGACAGAGACTGACTGGTGTAACATCACCCAACTGACTTTCATGGCTAAGCTTTGACTTGAACTCATGATCTCTCAGTTTCCAGCCTGGTCTTAACCACAAGATCAAACTGGCTTTCCATTAAAATGAAGAAGCAATAGCTTAAACAAGCCATCCCTTTTGTGATTATTTTTATTTAAAAAAACTATTCAGATTTAAAAGGAATACTAAATTCTAAGCTGATTTTGAATTCATAAAGGTAAGGCACCACAAAAACACCTTAGGATTTTCACCAATTGATTTTTGTGGCTTTGTAAGTTGCAGTGGAAGAATGGTGATTTTTGGTAGTGCAGTTTTTGATAATTTATAAAAAAGCAAAGACCAAAGTATGTAAAAGTTTATTTTGCCCTAATTATTTCAAGCACAAAATAGGGCAAATTTTCATTCATACAATTTTATTGTGGTATCCCATTCAAATTTATATCTTCTTTGCGTCAGCTCCTTTGCATAATCTATTATAGCTATGAAATGCTTTGGATTCAATTAAAACTGGTGCTTTGGAGTTCTCAATATTAGGAAAATACACAGCTGCTTTAAAACAGAGAGATATATGTTAGATTGGTTCCCCTTGATTATCTGAAGCATTTTTAACAGAGTCTTAAATTATTGTGTAGTTGTACTATTTTTGATTTGGGACTCTGCTGTAGAGGGATTACAGATACCAAACACTTATTTGAGCGAGCACACTGAAATTCAATATTGATGAATTCAGTGTTGATCATTTTTACTATCTATTACTTAATAAAATGAACAGTGAATGTTTCTGCTTTTGCCAATTTTCTTACCTTTCTTGAAATATAAGCTGCTGTTAGTATAACTTAAGACATGCAACTAGCAGAAAAGAAAAGTGTATAACTTAAGACATGCAACTAGCAGAAAAGAAAAGTGTATATTGCAGTTGATGTAAGATTAGAAAACTTTTAACTGAAATATTTGCATTTCAATTAGTGTCTTCTAGGGCAATGGCTTCCAAAACTCCAGTTGGATTTATTGGTTTGGGAAATATGGGAAATCCAATGGCAAAAAACCTTGTGAAACATGGTTATCCCATTATCGCATGTGATGTATTTCCAGAAGCATGTAAGGAATTCCAAGAGCTGGGTACCCAGGTATAATAACATTTCATTGCTATTTTAATTTTTAAAAGTGACTGTGAAATTTGCAAGAAATGTGATGGTGAAATTTCTTAATTCCCTTATCATCATCAGCATTACTGTTTTTTAAAATCACCCTTTATTTAGGACACCAAATATAAGAAACGTCATTGTTATGATGGAAAGAGGCCACAAAAATCCAATTATTCTTTCCTCCAATTTTTTAAATAGCATGTTAACCAAAGGGGAATGAAACACTAATAGAAAACTTTTTGGTGCCTTGGTGAGCCTGATTTTGTGCCTTTGCTATAGACAATTTGAGCTCTCACAAAGGCAGCGAGTGCTTCCCGGCCAGGCCCTCCGCTCATCCCACCAGGGCCATGCCAGGGCTGGGAGGGCTGGGCAGAGCCGGGAAAGCGAGCCGTGGGTGCGCACCCACCTGCCAAGTGAAAGAGCTGGGCCGACCCGAGCTTGGCTTCCCAAGTCCCTCCAGCTGGAACCCGAAGGGACCACCGGGAGACGCTGCCCGAGGTAGTGATATCGCCCACCCATCCGCGGACAGGGAGGCGAGGTGACGGCAGCGCTGCTTTCCTGGCTGGCGGGTCCGGCAGAGAGAGCCCGAAGCTGTCCGGTCCTTTCCACCCCTCGGCCAGCCCGTCCCCATCCCCACGCATCTCCAAACGCGCTGGCAGCTCCAAATGCTGCAGCGACATGGGCATCAGGCAGAGGCACTCACTTGGCGGGGCTCAGCTCAGAGGAGGACGTGGCATGGGCTGTTGCCTCGCCTCCCTATCCATGGATGGGTGGGCACTATCATTGCCTTGGGCGGCCTCTTCCGCTGACCCCTTCGGGGTTGGGCTGGAGGGACTTACGAAGGAAGCCAAGTTTGGGTCGGCCCGGCTCTTTTGCTTGGCAGGCGGGTGTGCACCCACAGCTCGCTTTCCTGGCTCTGCCCAGCCCACCTGGCTCCAGCATGGCCCTGGTGGGATGAGCGGAGGGCCCGGCAGGGAGGCGCTCGCTGCCTTGGTGAGAGGTCCGCCGCCGGGCACGAGGGCCTGCCTGTCAGCTGAGCTGGGTGCCCTAGGCGAAGCTCTTCGCGCTCTGCCCAGAGCCAGGCAGTGATGGCGGCTGGGTGCTTCTCCCGGGGTGGGCCGCTCCTGCGCTGCGGCCCGGGAGATTCGCCTCCCCACGTGGGGTTGGGCAGGGGAGGCTTTGTCATAGTAGGGCGTCGTTTTTAAAAGAATGGGCTTTGCCTTCAAACGATGCCCGGGAAGGCGGTGACAGGAGTGCCTGAAGCTGAGTGTCTCCGCTGGGCTCCGGTTGCAGGGAGGAGCCCTGGCCGGCCCCGCGTGGCTGCGCCAAATGCTGCGCAGCACAGGGAGAAGGGAAAGCAACGGTGGAGGAAGGTCTCCCGATATGAAGCCGTTGCTGCCCGCCCGTCCGAGGATGCAAGGGAGGGAAATTAAGTCACCCCCCCGAAAAGACGGCCTAGCCATTTTGGAGGGATCAAAAATAAGGCCCGGCCTTATTTTGTGAAAAACACAGTAGTTTCTATTAGCTTCACATTTCAAAATAATTTGGAAGCCAGAGATTCACCACCTTTAAGTTGATAAATTTACAGATTTTGAATCCACATGATGTATACTGAGCCTTATTTGAAATTGTTTTGAATATGTATGAGGATGAAAATATGGAATTAAAAACTATAAACGGCTATCTATAAAAACACAATAATGTGGCTGGAGAATTCTGGGAGTTGAAGTCCACAAGTCTTAAAGTTGCCAAGTTTGGGGACCCCTGATGTGATGATATAAGTAGTCCTTTACTTAATTACCACAATTGACACCAGTCTTAAAGTTGCCAAGTTTGGGGACCCCTGATGTAAAGTATGATGATATAGGTAGTCCTTTACTACCACAATTGACACCAGTTTTAGTCACTAAGTGATAATAGTCATCAAGTAAGTTGTGACATGATCCAATTTTATGACCATTTTACCATGTTGTTAAGCAAATAACTGGTTTAGTGAGCCATCTGGTGGTTAAGTGAATCACATTGCCCAATTGATTTTGTTATGTGACCACAAGATGTTCTACCATCGTAAATGTGAACTGGTACCAGGTGTGTACACTGCGATCATTTCGCTAGAGTGAGATGGTATGACAGTTGAGGATGGTTCATAAGTCACTTTTTCCAAGGCCACCATCACTTTGAATCATCTTTAAATGGTCATAGATTAATAGGTCTAACAATGAAAATTCTACAATTCTGTGCCAGTTCTACTCATTCTTATCTTTAATTGCAGATAGTATATAACTTTATGTCTTGCTTTGAATGCTATAAGCTTGAATCCATAAAGGGCCTAAGAGATAATAACCAACATTGAATTGGACCTACAAGTGAACTAGCAACCAGTGCAGCTTGTGCAATAGTAGTGTTACCTGGGTCACCTTAGGGGCCCCTAGAACTATCTGCACAACTGCATCAATGCGAGTTGCAACTTCTGAATACTCTTCAAGGGGATCCTTATATAGAGCATATTACAGTAGTCCAAATGCAAGATGACCAGGGCATGAGTAACTGAGCGCAGGGCAGAGGTGGTGTCCAGCAGGTTCTGACCAGTTCAGGAGAACTGGTAGCAGAAATTTTGAGTAGTTCAGAGAACCAGTAGTAGAAATTTTGAGTAATTCAGAATACCACCTCTGACAGGCCCCACCCCCATCTATTATCTGCCTCCTGAGTCCCAGCTGATTGATTGGGTCTTCTTTTGTTGCCCTGTGCAGGAGAATGGAGCTGGAAAGCAGGTTAGTGGGATGGGGAAAGAATGGAGATTTTGCAGAATCCTTCCTCTGGATACGCCACCAAGCCATGCCCACCAAGTCACGCCACACCTACCAAGCCACGCCCACAGAATCAATAGTAAAAAAATTTGAATCCCACCACCGGCGCAGGGTCTCATGATGCAGGACAGAGTGCAACACAAAGTTGTACAAAGGCTTTTCTAGCCATGACAGCTACCTGTTCTTCATCATGAGTCTAGTACAGGGGTGGGCAAACTTTTTGGCTCGGGGGCCTCATTGACTTTTAACATTTGACAGACGGGCCGGGTCAGCACAAGATATGATACATATAAAAAACTGCAAAATCTCCGCAAAATCAAGTCACTGCGCCTAATGCACCACCTGATGTCAAGATGCCTGTCATTACAAGTCAAAATCAAATGAATGCAATCATTCACATCAAACCTTAATTCTGTACCAATCTTCGGCGGGCCGGATTAAAAAGACCAACGGGCCGGATGTGGCCCGCAGGCTGTAGTTTGTCCACCCCTGGTCTAGGAGAACTCCCAAGTTGAAGACTGGGCCTGTCTGGGACAATGCAACCCTATTCAAGAGTAAAAGATGTTGAACTCTCAGATCCTGAGACTCATATAGCTACTGTCTTTAACAGAGTTCCAGAGTACCAGACTTATTTTGTCCCTGTTCAAGGCCCCACAGTCTCCAGGCACCATGACAGTGCAGTGACACCAATACTTGGTTTATATATTAAATTTGCAGATGATAAAACAGTGGTGGGACTCATCTCCAGGGGTGTGTGTGAGTCTGCCTACTGAGATGAGGTGGACCGGTTACTTTCGTGGTGTGGAGACAATAACTTGGTCCTCAACACCAATAAGACCAAGGAGCTTATAGTGGATTATAGAAGGAACAGATCAAATATCCAGCCCTTATCAATGGAGACCGAGTGGAGCAGGTGGCCAGTTTTAAGTTTCTGGGTGTTACCCTAAAAGAGGACCTGACCTGCAGTGCCCACATTGCAGCCCTGGTCAAAAGGGCCCAGCAGATATTATACTACCTGAGACTTCTCAGAAAACAACAACTGAATGAAAAACTGCTGGTGACCTTCTACCACTGCACCATAGAGAATATTTTAACTTACTGCACCTCTGTATGGTTTGCCAATTGCACAGTGGCAGATAAGAAAGCACTCCAGAGGGTTAATGTCATTGCCCAGAAGATCATTGGTTGCCCTCTCCCCTCTTTGCAAGAGCGTTGTAGTTTTATAGCTCCCGCTGCCTTAAGAAAGTTCAAAACATTCTCAAAGATCCATCTCATCCTGGGAAGCCTTTTTTTGAACGATTACCATCTGGCAGATGGTACAAAATAATAAAAACCAGGACAAATAGCTAAAAAATAGCTTCTATCCCAGGACAGTAGCTTTTGAATTCTACTGTATAGTGCAGTGTTGGTGCAGTATCAGGGTTTTCAATTCAATGTGGAGTGTGAAGGATGTTTGTGTTTATTTTCATGGTCATGATGTGCATGGAAGATGCTTTTGTTGTACGAGGTGCAATGACAATAAAGTAAACTAAACTTGGGCCACCATGGAGATACAAAGTTGATATCATCAGCATATTCATGATACTTCATCCCATTGTATTGGATGATCTCATCCAGCTTCATGTAGATGCTGAAAATGAGTGGAGAGAGTATAGAGCCCTGTAGCACACCACAAAGGAGTAGCCATTGACTGGATCTCTTACTTCTACAAAACCAGTAGTAACCAGTACAAAACTGCATCACTCACCCCCAAATTTTGAACTCAACCCAATAAGGATACCATGGTTAACCTAATAAGGATACCAATAAGGGTATAATGGTATTGAAAGCTGAGAGATCAAGGACAGCAAGGATGGATGCATTATCCCATCCTACGCCAGAGATGATTAATAGGTGTTGTTTTGTCCCATAATCTGACCTGAAACCTGACCGGAAGGGGTCCAATTAGTTTTATAATTAAGAATTAAGCATCATAATCTTGATGACAAATTACTTCTGAACTAGTAGTTCTAAAACATGTATTTTGAGTACATCTCTTTTTTTAAATACATTTTCAGATCATTTTTCTTCTTTTTGAAAGCTTTTCATCTGAAACTCAATCTATGTCAGTGTTGCCATGTAACCTGTGTGAAACTTAAGTGTAACTATCCAACTATATTTTAGGTTTCTTTTTTCTTTTTTCCCTTTTCACAATTCTTTGTTCGGAATCGCTAGTTTTTCTTTTCAAATCTTTCTTCAAAAGCATTCTTTCCTTTTTGTTTTTTTTTAAAGGTGGCTGATTCTCCAGCAGATGTAGCAGATAAAGCAGATAGGATTATTACAATGCTTCCATCTAATCCTAATGCAATAGAGGTTTACATAGGTACCAATGGAATTCTCAAGTAAGATTCCCCTTTTTTCTTTATATTAATATTCTACTTGTATTTTTATTGAATGTTATTAAATCCTGTAGCAGTTCAGTAATTTCTCAAATATGTTGAATTTGTTTCCAGCTATCATCATGGAGAAGTGTGCATGCTTCATTGTACATAGTTAATTATTGTTACAGTTTTCTAGAGCAACTTGATGTCTTACGAGTCCCAGCATACCTTATTAATGACTATACTGATTAGGATTCTTGGGGATTGGAGTTAACATTATCTAGATCTGTCATGTTGTTTTGTGTTACATTTATATTCTACTTTTTCTGAGAGTTCATATATAGAGGTCATGCTTAATTTTACAAGTAGCCCTCAACTTACAACCATTATTTAGTGATAACTATTAACACTTAATAACGATTGCAGCATTCCCCTGGTCATGTGATCAAAATTTAGATGCTTGGCAACTGATTCATGGTTACAGTGTCATGGTCATGTGATCACCTTTTGAAACCTTCTGATAAGCCAAGTAAATAAGGAAACCAGATTCACTTAACAACCATGTAACTATTTTACCCACTGCAGTAACAACTGTAGTAAGAAAAGTTGTAAAACTGTTTCACTTAGCAACAGAAATTTTGGGCTGAATTGCCACAATTTGAGGACTTACGTGTATCTGCACTATAACAGTTTTGTGAGAAAATTTGAGCTGAGAGAAAAACTGGCTGAAAATGGCCACCCAGAATCTCTCACTGGAAAGATGGGTGACATATAAATTTAATAAATAAATAAAAATTCTACAAAGCTGTGCAGCATTTCCATTCCTGGTAATAAAGCCTTTACTCAAAGAAAAAATTGTCAATAATTGTAAAAATAACTTAAGTATATGTTTTTGCAAGGTGTAGATAATTTATTGTGAATGTATGAAATCAGTATCAAAAAGTATCATGAAAAAGTTTTACAAGTTGGCTTGAATATTGTGACTTCTTCTGGAGTTAAATTTTATGAGCAAATTTGTAGCAATATCAAAGAGGTAATTACCTACTTTGTGATTATACCTCTGGGTTTTGTTTTTTTGTCTTCCTTTGCTTCAGGAAAGTGAAGAAAGGTTCTTTATTAATAGATTCCAGTACTATTGACCCTGAAGTTTCAAAAGAACTAGCTAAAGAAACTGAAAAAATGGGAGCTGTTTTTATGGATGCCCCGGTTTCTGGTGGTAAGTCTTTCTCATTTTTTTCTCACTTGCTTCCTTTTGGCTATTTGAATACTAGTTTGGCCAAACATGTTCTTTGTGAAGAGGCGTATAGCTTGCCAAATATGAAAAAAAAATCTTTCCAATCTTAAAACATTTTTTTCAAGTCCACCTACAAATTCGTATGAATTCACAAGTTAGTCTTTGTGTTACAACCATTTGTTCAGCTTTCAAAAGTTGCGATGGCGCTGAAACAATCAATTTTTAAGAACCCTACTTCTGATTTTTTTTAAATGTACTTTTTATATGTTATTGTTTTATTATTATACTTTACCTATGGGCCAGAAATCCTCAATTTACAATTGGTTACTTAGCAACCACTCAAAGTTATGACAGAGACAGAAACGGAGACAGTTATTTATGGTTTAAGAAAAGTCATCAGGGCTTTTGTTTCATTTTTTTTTAAAGCACCTTATCCACAAACTATACTTAATTCCTTTTGATTGAAGCAGTGTTTCACAACCTTGGTAACTTTTAAGTTGTGTGGACCTCAGTTCCAGAATTCCTCCAGCCAGCCATGAAGTCCATACAAGATTGCTATGGTTGAAAAACATTGAATAATTGTTTGTGTGTATTTTTCTCCACAGTGGAGAAACTATGGGTTGAATGGAGTCATTTTTACTAACCTACTTAAATGATTCTTAGAATATTTGAAACAGACACTATAACTTGCAAAAGATGCTTATTTTTATAAGCTTAAAAAACTCATGGCTTGTCTATAGTAAAGTATTTAAAAAAAAGAACTCAAACCTGTTTACAGACTTCATTTCAGACTCACTATCAAGTCAGTGCCTGTCTTTTAAAAATGCCAACATGTGCTCCTGGTCTTTCTATTTACTGAATTAGCACTCTACTGTTTCTACTTGCACTAAATCTAATTTATGATGTGACTATAAAAGCTAAAATTATTTATATGTTGGCATAAAAAGGCACCACTGTAGTTAAGAGTCTGTTGCCATTTCCATTATAAACCTTCCCTTGGAGAAATTTATAAGTTGGCATGTTTTTTTCTTAGCTTCAAGTTCTAGGCATGCTGTTTCCAAGTATAGCTGTGGGTTTGGTTTTGTTTCAAAATTTAATTTCAGTAAGATTAGGTCACTTCTATATTTGACACAAATCTTGCTGATTTAATTTGCACTGATTGTAAGTATTTGATTAACTCTTGTAGCTATCTAAAATAATTGTAACCTTCCCTGAATTGCAAAATGGCATAGTTATTTGTGTAATCACTTTTTATGGGAAAACATTTCAATTTAACATTTCCATTTTTCTGGATAAATTTTTAAGCTTGGAAATCACATTTAATAAGTATTCAGGGATGAAGGCAAATATACATGTCTCAGGATAATGTTGCAGCATCCAACATGGATCGGTAACCAGGACCAGAGGGTTTTGTCTTCCGATTTTTCAGGCTTGTGCATATTAAGGGAACTTCTGTCTAGCAGAGTGTGTGTTTTGTGTGGTATTTATAGTGCCTTTGTATGTGGCTCTTTAGATGTATGTTGATTGGGTTGTGTCGTTGGCTGTCTTTTAAGTTGTCAGCTGTCATTTGCTTGTGTTGCCCAGCCCTTGCCTTCTATTGATAGGCTGGTGGTAACTCAGCTTTCCTGTAGATTGACAAGGAGCCTGTTTCCCAGGCTTCAATCACTTCCTTGGCTGTTTTTGTGCCTGCTCGTTGAACAGTTTTAGTAACTGCAAAATTGAATGTGTGTACTTGGTCATTGTAGTGTGAGAATGAGTTCGGGTCTCCTCGTCTGACTGTTCACTTGTATTCTTGCAATCTGGTGGTTAGCTTTCTCCCAGCCTGTCCTACATAGTCACAGGGGCAATCCATGCAGGTCATTTGGTAGATTACATTGGAAGTATCTTCCACTTCCAAGCGATCTTTACAGTACATAATTTGTCCTCATATGATAGCATCTGGGTGGAGTGTGATGTCTAGTTGCAGATCTCAGAAGCTGCATTCTAAGCTTCCAAAATGTTTTTGATCTATGGCATGGTGTGCCTTGTACCTTAATAAGTATTAAATTTAAAATGAATTCATTTTTTAAAAAATACATCAAATATATACCCAAGGGTCCAGATAGATTTTTGTATAGACAGTACTATTTAATCAAATAGTAGTTTGGTTTTCAAAGTGTGGACTTGGGGGAACGTTTGCAAAGTTAAAAAAAGAAGTATTTTAAAATTCTTCAGTTTTAATAAAAGGGAGGTTTAGTAAAAGGGAGGTTTTGCCCAGTACAGGGCAAAAATGAGCTGCGCAGAGGCCAAAAATGGGGCGTTTGGAGACTGAAAATGGGATGCGGAGGCCAAAAATTGGGCGCATGGAGGTGGCAATAAGTGATGGCAATTCCTGCAGCCTGAAACAGCTGATTGTTGGGAGGTCGATCCACTGACAATCAGCTGCTTGTCAGGCTGTGCTGAAGCTGAAACAGGCTGTTTGCTGCAAGGAGGCAAATGGCTGGTATGCAGAGGCAGATTTTTTTTTTCTTGTTTTCCTCTCCAAAAGCTAGGTGTGTCTTATACTTTGGAGCATCTTATGCTCCGAAAAATATGGGTAAGTCACTTTTTTTGGTACCATTGTAATTTCAAGTAGTCACTAAATGAACTGTTGTAAGTCGAGGACTATTTGTATACATATTATACATATTGGTGTAGGGGATGTTGTGGTAGCCTTCATAAAAGTATTCAAGAATTGTTAGATAAACTGCTGAGGTAGAATAAATCACCACTCAGTTCTGGGGAAAAAAGGATAATAAGAAGCAGATACAACCTACTCTCCCTCTCCCTTGATTCTGTTTGGTATAAGAAATCAGATAGAAGCCCTGACAGGCTTCAAGATTCTATTATTATATCCATAGTAATAGTCATTACTGTAGTCCTTACACGGTCTGTTTCCTGACTGGCCTAATTTGAAGGGTTGACAAGTGGTGATCTTGCTTTTAAACAATAACTTAAATCTTATCCATACAAAGTTTGTTGACAGAGAGCCAATTCAAAGCTGAAAGCAACTGCAAATCTTCAGTCTAGGATTGTAAATAAGGATTTTCTTTCCAAGAAAATAAAATAATCTGTTTGTCTATACTTCAAGTATAAACATCTTTCCTGATACATCCCAAGTTTTCAGTATATTTTTCAACATATTTATCTTTAAACTGCCTTCTTTTTGCACATTCATATTAACAATGGTTCAGATATCATCCAAAATAATATTTTAATGTTCCATTAAAATCTGTTAAAAAGAATATCTTATTCTGTATTTTGCATTTTGTAAAGTACAAAACATGTTTTACCTTTTTTTCTATAATGTCCTTTCAGATATTTTAATGAATTCTGTTCATTAATCTATGCTACAGAAGACTAAACATGCTCAGTCCTTCAACTTCTCTGCACAGGACTTATTTTTCAGATTCCTGTCATTCTAGCCATCCTGTCAACCAGTTCCAGTTTATATGAACTTTCTTTAAATTGTTGGTTTGCAGAAGTGGACACAAATTTCAAATTGGAATCTGATTAGTGCATAATTTTCTTTGCCTTGGAATCTGTAATTCCCTTTTTTTCAGTCAAATGCCCCTGATTCATAATGCAGTTTGTAATTAACTATTATTTTAAGATTGATTTTTCAAGTACCATTTACAAATCGTTTCTTATAACTGTGTATTTGATGTTCTACAACAGAGTTTCTCAACCTTTTTGCCTTTGTGGACTGGCGGGGGGAGAGGGGATGGTTTTCTGCAAGCAGCGGGGAAGCGGATGTGTGTCTGCTGCTGTCAGTTTTGGAAGCCATATTAGCATCAGATGCTTCCACACTGCTACATTCTTGAGCCTGGGAAAATGGGAGGGGGGGAATTTCTTGGAGTGTATGTGGTTAGACATAATAGCATTCTTCTTCTAAGTCAAGGTCATGTTATTTCTGCACCTGGTTGAGAGGACGTCTCAAGCTGGGATGGATGGTGATTGGGGCATGTGATGCTATGGGGTGTGTGTGAAGCGGGTTGATTTGTAGTTTTTACTTATTACAAGGAAACCTGAAGCTTTCAGATTCGGGATTTCCCAGATGTGCCAGTTTAATAAAAAGAAATTTGAAGAGGATGTCTGACTTGGAGTTATTAGTGGGGGTGGAGGTTTTCTGGAATGTTGACAATTGCTCCATTATATGAGTGGCGGCCACGAGTACCTGCCACTTGTTCAAATGGAGTGTGCACTTGCCCACTGCTCGCACAAGAGGTGATGCATGCATGCATTTACGTATTCCTCCACTTTTGCAGCCTGATTCCAATCAGCTCAAAGCCCCAAAGTGAGTCACAGTCTGAGGGTTGGGGACTCCTGTCTCACAGTAAAATTTATTTTTAAACCTTGGTAGGTTGCATTCCATTATTTTCAGCCCCTATCTCTAACCTATCAAGATTATTTTATTTCTATCTTCTGGAGATAGTCATATTGTAAATGGTGGTAAATGTGAGCCAGTTGCCAAGTGCCAAAATGCAGTCATATGAGTTCAAGGGGGCAGTCATGGGAACTTAGAAACTGGGTCATAAATACCCTTTGGGAAATCTGTCATAATTTTAAATGATCAGTTTTAAGTTGAACACTACTTGTTCAAATCTCCAAATTCATCAGACAACAAGGATATATCTGAGCATTTTGAAGTTCAAATCTGCTCTTCTGGATTTCTCAGGTCAACGAACAATGATTTGTATAACTCTTGCTTCCTGTCCTGTCTTTTTTCATCACCTATTTGCAACCTGCTCACCCTGAAAATCAGTGCTGCCTCTTTGTTTTCACATTTTGCAAGTAGAGATACTATATACTCATAAACTTGGGCCTGGATTTTACATAATATATTAGAACAAGATGGTTAGAAATATTTAAACTATGGTGTTAGGATCAGTGTTAAGTTCAATAAGTCTAATATTCCCAGCTATAAGTGAAGGGGAAAATCGAACCTTTTCCCCGTGGGAACAAATGATCTGAAACCAGTTATATTTTTAAACATGTTTGTCACATAGCTATAATGGCAATAAGAGGTTATCTGTATCTTCTGTCCATGCTCCAAGGAGTTTTTGCTATTAGATGCCAGGTACAAAGAATATGTTCAGATAATAATTTTTTTCTACTCTTATGTTCTGTTTTTAAACTGACTTAACAGCTGTGAAATTGGATTAGATTTACAGTATTGAAAGAGAGGATACATTTCCTAGTGTGGTCTCATATTTCACTCTTTAATTAACCAATTGCCCAGGGTAGTAAATTTTTAAAGTAACAATTATGAAATGTGGAGGGGGGAAGTATCTGAAGGTGCCTTTTTGTGGACTTTTTATTCCATCCACCTTTTACATTTGAATTAAGGTATTTCTACTGTTTCACGTGGTATTTAGCTTGCAATGTAGCTATCTTAAACATTAAAACAATTGAAGTAATATAATTATTTTATACCTTCCCCCCAAAAGAGGAAAATATAATTTCTGATTAAGATCCAGATTGTTTTATTGTCTTCGAAATATCTAGCATAGTCATAGCAGGAAATTGCAGTTGAGTCAACAACATTCACTTTTCTACAAGAAGATCTGATTCATAATCAAATTTGAAAAGCAGTAAAATTGTACTGTAAATCTAACATCAGCTCTAAACTTTCAGCCATTTCCAGATTATTAGAATAATTATTTGGCTTAAAGTATCTCAAAAAATGATAGTTAGCATTATTAATTGTAATCCAGATCAAAAGAAATTTGGCAAAGAAGTGAATTTGATTTTATATTAAAATAACTAAGAACAGGTAGCAGTGTAGCTTTAAATTATCTGACTTAAAGCAACATTTATCCACACGTATTGAAATAATTTCCTACTTATAGAACTTGGTAAACAACTATAGTTGCAACTCCTTTTTTGCTCAAGCTTACCAAGTTCAGAAAACAACTGTTTTAATCTGAGAATTAATGCCAAAACTCATTGCCTAACACGGGTCTCCTGAAATATTGTGTCATTTGTATATTGATTCATTGTGAAACTTTCAGCTTCTATCCTTCCAAATAGAGAGAATGTGGAATCTACATAGCAGTGCCATCCTTACTAAATAGCTGACTTTTATGTATGCCTCTTCAACCTGTAATGCAGTTATATGAGATAGTTAAATAGTCACAGAATTGCATTTTTGCAAATATAGTTTTAGAAAGATCACAATGAAAGAAAATTTTTAAAGGTAGATTCTTAAAAAAAAAAAAAAACTAAAACGAGTATCAAACTCAATTTCATTAAGGACTGCATCAGGGCTGTGGTTGACCTCGGGGGGCATGGCTACTGGGTGGATGTAGCTGGCTGGGTGGGCGTGGCTAGCTTGACACCACTCCCCAACTGCTGGCAGGTTTCCTCTTCGCATTGAGAAGACTGGGCTGAAGCCATGCTGGCCTAATTAGATAGACCGGGCCAAAGCTGCATTGGCCTGATCTTTCCTCTTCGCATCAGGTAGACCAGGCCAAAGCGAAGCAAGTAGAGTGGGCTAAAGCAATGCGGGTACACGGGGACGGCCCCTCAATCACATTGCAGGCTGGTTCTGGCCTGTGGGCTTTTAGAATAGAATAGAATAGAATAGAATAGAATACCTTTATTGTCATTGCATTCAAAATACAATGAAATTTGAAAGTTACTCCAGCACAGTGCCCCAAACAGCACATCACAATCACACTACACAGTATTTAAAAAGTAAAATAATTAAAATAAATAAATAAATAAATAAATAAAAATAATAATAATAAAAACATAGTCTAAAACCTATTTAAAACATATATTAAGTTAGATAGTTTAAAAATGCCACTTTATACATAGAACTAAATCACAAATGTACTGTTTGATTCAAGACAATTAATGCCTTGGAAAAGAAACTGTTTCTCAGTCTATTAGTCCTCATTTTAAGACACCTATAATGTCTCCCTGATGGTAACAATTCGAATATGAATGCCCACGATGAAAATGGTCTGTGGAGATTTTTAGTGCTCTAGACAGGAGTCTGGTCTTCGCAATCTCTTCCAAAGAAGAAAGAGAGCAACCAATGATTTTTTGTGCTATGTTTATAACTCTCTGGAGCATCATCTTATCTACTACAGAGCATCCAGCATACCACATCGTTACACAGAATGCCAAAATGCTCTCGATGCTAGAACGGTAAAAAGTAACCAGCAACTTCTCATCCAGACTACTCTTTTTCAGCAGCCTCAGAAAGTGCAGCACTGTTGGGCCTTCTTTGCAGTGGCCATAGTGTGGACTGACCAAGTAAGGTTGTCGGAAATATGAGTTCCTAGAAATTTAAAACGATGAACTCTTTCCACACAATCTCCATTGATATATAGTGGGAGAGGTTCTGCTTTGCATCGTCTGAAGTCTATAATCAATTATTTGGACTTTTTGATGTTCAGGGCGAGGTTATGACTCTTGCACCACAAGACCAGTCTGAGAACCTCTGACCTATAGGCCATTTCGTCATCTTCTGATATGAGTCCCACCAATGTGGTGTCATCTGCAAATTTTATTATAGAGTTAGTGGGACAAGAGGGAGTGCAGTCATAGGGCTAGAGTGAATATAAAAGGGGGCTCAGCACACAATCCTGTGGAGAACCAGTGCTGAGATCAAGAGTGGAGGAAAAATAGCTGTCAATCCTAACAGTGTGGGGTCTGTTAGTAAGAAAAAAAGTTTAGTTTGACACCCCTGCCCTAAAAGGATAGAGTGTATTTTTAATATTAGGACAGTTTTGATATGTACATTTTAACTTGGATGGGAACTTCTAGAAAGCATATAGTGCTATTAGCAGCTTTGGGAAGTAGAAATGCTAAATTTAACCTCTTTTTTTGGAGTATCCAATTGGAGTTTGGTTTCTTTAAAAAGATTTGACCTTCTGGTGGGAAGGAAGGCTCTGATAATTCTACCTTTTTTTGTCAAGTTTTTTATTTATTTTAGATATACACATCAATATGTGAATAGAGTGGCATCTGGGTATAATGCATTTTGGTGCAAATAATAACAATCATATTTGTTACATTCATCAAATTTATGTAATTCTAATAATACACATATTTGTATTAAGTATAGTCTTTCATTATTTAATTTTTCAATGTTTCAATATATTCTAATGCCAGTCGTAATATTGTTTAAACATACATGATCATTCCATTATTCAATTCCCCCTAATTATTGCTTTTATCTCATATAAAAATCTGTATATTAATAATCTCCTATCTCCATTCTAATTTTTAATCATGCCACTATTTAAAAATAATTTGCTTTTTACCCCTTATCTTGTACCCCTGTTAATACTTTAATTCTTATTAGCTTTCATTTTAATACAGAAATAATAGTAATACTAATCATATTCATTAAATTTATCAAGCTAATGGTTCTAATATTAATACACATACTTATGTTTATAAGTTATGCTATTCCATTATTTAATTATTTCAGTGTTTCAATATATTATTCCAATGCCAATCACAATATTATTTAAACATAACACCATTCAATCTCTAATTTTCCTGCCTTATTATTGATTTTATTTTAGTATATAAAAGTGTATATACTAATATTTCCCCATTTTTTATTTCTATCTCTATTCTAGTTTTTAATCATGCCACTCTTATATTAAAAGAAATTTCCTTTATAACCATCATCTCTTGTCCGCATTAGTATTTTAATTCTTATTCATTTTTTTACTCGCCTCCCATATTCTTCTCTTAGTTCTTTGTTTCTGTTTGCATCCACATCATGACTATTGGATCCAAATATTTCTCCCATCTCTACGTTCTTCCACTGTCTATCTTTCAAAATATCAACCCATGCCCCTGTCTCCCTTTCAAAAATATCTTCCTGCGTCTCCAGGTCTCATTAAATCTCTTAAAGGATTTTCCCCTTAATTTTATTTCAAAAGTCATTGTTATTTTTATTGTTGTCTTTTACTTATCTTCTTTTATTTGTTGGTTTGTCTGTTCTGTTTTTTTCCTCCATTCTTTTGGTTGGCTCCTCCCTTTCCTGGGCATCTTGATCTTTACTCATTATCCCTTATATTATATTATCTAGCCTTCTCTCTATTGCCATGCATTGTTTTCTTAATTTCCTTGTGGTTTCTTATCCTTTATCCTTGGATACATCAATGCCATATTTTCCAAAATTCCATTCATTTTCCCCTGATGGAGCATCTCTTCTTGTTTTAATAGGTCCCGCTCTTATCCAGTAGTCCAGGAACCATATATTCAAGCCTAAGATTGCTTTTCAAAAAAAATACACTGATCATAATTCCTTATGTCCCATAATTAAGTTCAGTTCCCTTTAAGGAGTCCAGGAAGTTGTTCAAAATCTCTTTAAATCCCCTTTATAAATTCAATCATGTATCATGACATTCAGGGGCCACTTTAATTAGACATCTTTCTTGTTCTCACATTTAAATCTCTGGTAGTCATAGGGTAGATGCATATAACTCAGTAAATATCTTCACAGTCCTCCAGATAAGTATTGGCTATTCAATGTCAAAAATCTTGCCAGGCTTGTAAAATATATGTTGTATTTCCTTTCATCAGCGGGTAATGCTCTTTAATGCCTTCCCGAAACAATTCCTTCCCAATTTAAATTTCAATATTATAATGAAACCAACCAGTTTCAATCCAATTTGATTTTAATACAATTTATAAAAGCAGGATTAACTTTTTAAGTAAATAGTTCCAGCATTTTAAAATGCCTTCCCGAAACAACGCCTTCCCAATTTAAAAATCCAGTTTTCTGTATTTTTAAAGGTTTTTTTTGTTTTTTTCCCCTTTATCTTTTCTTTCCAATCTAGTATTTTTCTCAAAATGTTCACTTGTTGCTTTAACAAGTTGTTCTGAGTAAATAATTGTCCTGGATTTTTCCTTTTGGGGTTAGGTTTTGAGTAAAAAGGAATCCTCTCATCCAATTCCAGACATTGTTCACTAACACTCCAGCACCAGTCTTAACTGTTGTTTGGCTGTCCCAGATTCATGGCAGCCATCTTTAGTCTGCCTCTTCTCGTCATGGCTGAGAGGGAAAAGAAAGCCAGGGTCAGGCAGGAGAGATGCGGCTCTCTGCAACCTCACATGGTGCCCATCTTTGCTTCGCCGCTCCTACAGGGTGGCTTTGGCTCCTTTCAGAGCCCATCAACAGCGAAAACGCGGCATGGGAGCGCAGAATCCCACTCTCCGTGACCGATCCTGCTGCGATGTCAGCTGGAAGTCTGATAAATTGTACTTTTGATGGACATAATTGCAATGGTAGAGACTGGATCAGAGGGTACTGCCACTGTAATTTTCCATAATGCCTTAAAGTGGTATTACATTACTCTCATGGTGCACAAGTAAAATGAAAGTCAATTGATACAATAAATGTTTCTTGGAAATTAGGTTGGGGAAAATTATTAATGGAAGCCTAGGCAATTTTTCTTTATTTGCTTATTTCTCTCATTCTCCAACCATTGGATAAGAAGGAAATATTGTAATAGTTTTATCTGACAAATTTAAGATGTTCAGATGGAATCATATTTCCTATTATGACAGATTAATATTTTGGAAGTTATTTAGTGTTTGTAAGAAATGCAATATTGTAGTCTAAAGAAGCTAACTGTATATTTGCATGTGTGTGTGTGTGTGTATACATAGATACATACATATATCCCAAACAACCATTTTTAATATTAGTTTCAGAAAACAAACCATATGCTTATAGATATTAATACATGAAAGATCAATTGGATTTATCTAAAACAAGTTCTGCTTTTTCCTGGAAAACTGAAAATGATATCTGTATGCAACTATTTTTTTCATTAATATAAAGTAATTTTACATTTTGTCACGAATAAAAGTGTAAAATATTATTTTGCCAATGGTGAGCATTTTTAAATGAAATTCAAATTCTAAGTTTTAAATTAGTTTCTTAAGTTCTCAAGTTATTGTCACTCAAGTGGATTGGTCTTTAAGTTACACCTTAGCAGAAAACATAAGCCCATTTAATTCCCAAACTACATGCCACAAGGCATTTTAGCAAACTCACAGAGGTGCTGCATAATATTTTACTAATAGTTACATGAACTGTTATTAGGGTAGCTGTGGTGCCTAAGGGTACCACTGTACATTGTTTGCAGAGCATTAGGGTCCTGTGACAAAAATTATTGGCATACTAAGGGTGTTATGAACTGAAAAAGTTTGGGCATCTCTGCCTCAGAGCAAAGTCTGTTGAACTCAGTGGACCTTAATTTTGAGTTTGTGTACATAATTGTGTTTAAATATTGGAAACTTCTGAGAAAAGAAGTGAAACTGCTGAAAACATTCTGTGCTGAGAATATATATCTATATGATATTTATAAACCTTGTAATGGTTGCATGGACAAATAAAAAGATCAGTGAAAAACAGGCTATCCAGGCTTGTGTGTGAGCTTCATTTAAAATATAGTTCTTTCTTTATGCAAAAGTACTGTTACATGTAACATACTGCAATCATAGTTGTCAAATGTAGGAAAAAATATTAAACGAATTGTGTGATTCCTCACTTTGCTCACTAATGTAACATGAATTATCAATTTACTGCTGAATTCAAAATCTTATATCTCATAGCAGGGCCTTTCCTTATTTATTATTTTAAATGGTCTGTTTTTAGAATTATTTTTATTCTGTTCATCAGCCAGAATTCATTGGGGTAGGTTGGCAGCTATATGGATGGATGGATGGATGGATATTCAGAACATTGCAATAATTATATTTTATTCCACTCTTGCATGATACATTCTTTAAAGGGGCCAGAATGAACTACCTGCAAATGTGCCCTGACTTGCATCACAAATCTGGACTGTTAACTTTAGCTGTAGTAAAGGTAGTCCTTCATTTACTCTCACAATTGGAACCAGAATTTCAGTCCTTAAGCAATACAATCATAAAACAAGGTGCAATGTTATTACATTGCTTATGCCTGCAATCCTGGCAATTCCCATTGCAGTTGTTAAGTGAACTTTATCAATTGTTAGCCAAAGAATTGCTCCAATCCACATTAGTCTAGTCCCTCCCAAGCCCAAGCTTCAAAATAAGGCAACACCTCCAGTCTCCTCCACCTGCCTATCTCCCTCCCCCTTTTTTGCCCTTTGGACTGCCCTACACTCTGCCTTGTGGGCAGCAAACAGCCCCTGTATAGCCCTGAGACAGCATGCCATACCTCTAGCCCAGTCCCAGTCGGTTTTGCCACCATACAGTCTTGAGGGCCCTGATGCCCTATGTTCCTCCCTTCTAGCTGATTTTCACTGCCAACTTCCTGGTCTTGCTGCGGCTGAGGCGTGCCCAGCGTAACTGCTGGGCTGTATGGGGCTGACAGACACTCTGCTCTTGGCTTTTTCCTTTTTTTTTTGCAGCTCCTAGCATTTTTGTACCTGGTAGCCAGGTATGTACTCTGGCTCAGAAGAACTGCTTTGTGCTTGTTATTCTTTTTCACAATGCAAAGCCAGTCTTATACAGCCTGGCAGATAATGGTGAAAAAAGTAAGTTGGGAGGATAGAGTACAGGGTGGGAGGGAGCCAAAAGCCATACATGGGGGAAGGAAGGAGGATAGGGAGATTTCAGAGCCTGCAGTAAGTACGTTTTGATTGCATAGAAGGTCTGTAACTTCGAGCACAGAAGCATCCTTGTAACTTGAAATAGTCTCTGAATCAGTGATGTTATGGACCGCCTGTAGAGGATACTATCCTTTATCAATACTTAAGTCAGGCTGATTGATTTCTGTATAGCGGAGTAAATGGTTGAATTTTCAGATGTGTGTGTGTATGTATCTATCAAAATCCCATCCTTTTCAACATTTTATGGCCAAAATTTTAAACTAGAATGCCAAACACCATTCCATTTTTGTCATTTCTTTATAGTAGACCACAGTCTTGAGAACGAAACATGAGTGCATTAACTAAAGATTATTAAGATCGATCAATCTGTCTGTCTGTCTATCTATCTGTCTATCTATCTGTCTATCTATCTGTCTATCTATCTGTCTGTCTATCTATCTATCTATATCTGCACGCACGCGCGCGCGCACACACACATACATATATACATACACACGTGTGTGTGTGTTTGTGTGTGTGTGTGTGCGCACGCTATAGTAGCATTTGTTACTTTGGTTTTTTTTTTCTTGGGGAAGATTATCAATATTAACAATTTATGTACATTTTACCATAAATGTTCATTAGGTTTTATTTGTAACACTTAGTAGTGTTTAATCATAGATGGCAACTTGCTGACCATCATGTATTGAAATTGATTCTAATTCTTGATTATTAGTCAAGTATTATCACTTGAAGTTGATGAAGCCAAGCATTACCTGTATGGCCATATTTAGAATTTAGAACATAGAATAACAGGATTGGAAAGGACTTGGATGTCTTCTAGTCCAACTGACTTCTGGAGCAGAAAACCATCTATCATTCCAGATAAATAAATAAATAAAGCCACTATTGCAAGTTATAGTTATTATGATATACATAGTTGCAAATGAATCCAGTGCATTCACTGTTCCCAGTCAATCCAGAATTATATGGGTGATACATCCCAGGTCAAAACCAGAAGTATTTATCATTATATTTTAAAACGCAAAATAACCTGGAATCAGCCAGCTGAAAGTTACATTTATGCATTATATCTATCTTTTTCTACTTGTTTGTTTGACTTGCTTTGTATGAAGTTGGTGATTTCAGTTATGTTAGTTGCAGAATGCCTTAATGTGTATATAAAAGAAAGGCAAGGCACCAGTATTTTCAGTCAACATATAATGAATATTAAGACACAACAAAGAAGTAATTGTGATACAGATACAAGATTTCACACTAACATACAAAAGTAGGATTTTTCTAAGGAGCTTACAGCTATTTTCACCCCTATTTCTTTTTTAATTTTTCTGTCAAAATAATCCTTTTTGAGGTAGATTGGGTTGAAAGCCAGAAATTTATTCAAAGGCACTCAGTGAGTCTTATGGTGAGAAAGGTCTTTGAACCGGGTTATCTCCAGACCAAAATATAATCTACTGGTTATTCCTAGCCAAGGCTTATGAGCCGCTACTGCTAGAACTTACTCAAGCTTAGAAAGCTAGGTTGAAAAGCTAGATAAAGCTACATTCTTCAGCATTAATATTGCCCCAAAGTGATGTTAAACCATTTTGAACAAAATTTATTTAACTAATTAAAAAGTCAGCCTTAAACTGCAGTTAATTAGTTTACACTATTACCTCACTTCAACTGATGACTAAAAGTCACATGGTAAAAGGTACTATATCAGGTGAATTCACCATTTCCCATATGGAATTTTAAGATGATGAGTTTAAATTTCCTCTTAGAGCTAAGTGAGAATAAAACTGAAAGCAATAAATACTGTTGGTCAAAGCCATTAAACCCAAAAGCTGGGAATTCTCCAGTTCTTAAATTATTTGTTTATCAGCTGGCGCCTAGTCTGGAGTCAAAAGCTAGAGATTTCTATCTGTGACAGAACTTTGAAACTCTTGCAGGACACTTTCATTTTAAGTTAAGGTAACTTGAGTTTATAGCTTTGGCTTTAAAGATTACTAATGATTTACTCGTTTCCTTACCATTTAACCAGAATGGACTTTTTTTCCCAGGAAGGGATCTGTGTTTATTTAGGGTCTTTGTCTGCAAAAGGATTAAAAGGCAGCCCACCAGCATTGTGAACTTGAAGGTATAAGGGGTCACCAAAACACACCATAAAAACATTCTTACTATGGAATTAATTATCCAATGTAATTTTACAAAGCCGTTCAGGAACCCTTCTTTAAGGCTTCAGCATTTTTATTTTTTTCCTTTAAATGAAGAAAAAAAAATACGTTTTTTCCCCATTTGATCCAGGTATTCCACTTCAAAAGGTTTGAACTAATTGGGAATTCCTGGTACTAGTATCTCCTATATACAGACATTTTTCTAGATTGTAAGTAATGGAGATTAATGTGCTTTTTTCTTTTCTTTCCAATCTTGGAAGTTTCAATCTTTTCAAAAGAAATTCATTCATATATTGCACCACTAGGTGGCATTGTAACCAAGCCTGATTTAAAATAGCTGCTAGTTTTCTTATTTGTAGAAACATTTGGAGCAGAAAAGTATAAATTGAAAGAAATGACAAAAAAAGTAAATATTCTTTTAAAATTAAATCCTTATTGCAGCTTCTGATAAGAACTTTTGAAGCATCATCTGAACACATTCGTATATAGGCAGAGTATAATTGTTGATTGTTGGACTGAGAGGTAAAATGTGAAGTAACAATGTGTTGGTATAGAAAATGAATACTTAGTGTGTAAAAATAAGATTTCTCTTTAAACTTACTTTTGATGAAGAAATGCTGCAATTATCCAATATAAGGTTGGTCCAGTGTTTTGCCAAATCAGACAGTAAAGACCTATACAGTGTGATGTGTGTATGTGAGAGAATGCAAAAGTTCTGTCTAACATTGTACAGAACACTGTTATAAGCGAAAAAAATATTACATTATTTGAGTCTTGAATATAGGACATATAGTGCAAGATGTTACTGCAGATGGATAACTAATATACGGAAAGCAATGCTACTGACCATATCTGAATGGTTAGACAGATTATGTGCACCCTACATTAATTAATCAATTCTCCATTAAAAATGCAGAGGACAGATTTGAATTTAACATCTCTATATGTATCAATTCACTGGATGTGGCTATTGCATCAAAACTAAACCAGTTGTTTGAAAGGGAGATATTGTTACATCAGCCTATCTTAAGCCAAAGGCCTGTCATCCCAAAGATGTTGAACTTCATCTCTTGTAATTGAAATAAGCAATCTAATTCAGGGATCCCCAACCTGCAGTCCATGGACCAGAACCGGGCCACAGCATACCAAAAACCGGGCCATGCAAACCAGTGAAGTGCCATCAGCAGGATACAGACAGCAGTTGAAACCATATTATCTTTGATCCACTGAAAAAAAATACTCTCCATGGAACCAGTCCCAGGTGCCCAAAAGATTGGCGGCTGCAAGCCTAAATCCATATCATTTATTTTTTCTCTTGAGTAGGATAAAGTACTTTTTTTAAAAAAAATGCCCTAATTGTAATATAGAATAGGCTAGATTTATTGTTTCATAAATTCCGTATCATTTTTTAAAAAACATATATTGTATAATTTGAGAAATTGCATTTTATTAATTCATATGCAAAATGAATAAACAGAAAGTGTTTTCTGGTTACATGTTATTATCCTGTTCAGGTTTTATCTTTGCTTAATTCATGGTGGGGATAGTTTTCTCAACAGGTTTATGAAGTGCTATTCATCGTACACCATTACTCTTTCTCTTCAAGTATTTAATGTGTGTAATAGATTGCAAAATGTATACAGTTTCAAAGTAAGTGTCTCTGACCTCCAACCTTGCCCTCCAACCAAGAATCATCTTCTGGTCATCCTGGTTTTTTTAAAAAAAAATATATTTTCTATCTCAAAATACTAAAACTCTAAACTTCTTGAAGTTGTTATAATTAAATACTTGCTTTGTTAATGCTTTTCACTTAAAGCAGACATATACACTGGTAGACATCAACAATATAAGGCAGCTGTGACTTTTGATCCTGAGTGCTAATCTTTTAAATAAGATACAACCATCTGTTCCTAAACTTTGGTACATGTGAAATAGTTGTTAGTTGTTTAGTATCAAAAAGCTGTGGTGGTTTCCTTTATAGATTCTGCCTGTGTGCTGGAATATGTGTTGTGTGCTGTATCCTGTTGTCACTGAACTAACTATTCATTGTTTTAACATGTCATATTTTCTCAGAAATTCCTTAATAAACTAGAGTTTAGTTAGCACATTAATTAGTCTTCATCCCATCTGATGCAACAGGGATGTTGCTTGAGAAACTTTTCAGTTCATCAACACATTAAACTATTTGGGTCTTGGAAACTTTAGTGATGTTGGGAGCTAATGACACATACACAGAATTTTTTAAAATGTTGCTTAAGGCCTGGTATAAATGAGTTTTCTCTTAAGATTTCCAAAGTAAACTGACTTCATTAAAATAGTACTCTAGGGTAAGAAGTGTCAAGTTAAATTTCATTTATATAGAATAGAGTATTATAGTATAGATTTTTCTCCCACAAGCTGCTCAGAGCATCCAGTAGTGGGAGGTGCTTCAGTCTCTGCTTGTCTAGGCTGGGCTTAATTTGCGGAACGCTCCTCCTCCTCCATGGGACTCCTCCCCAGCGTTCCCCAGTTTTGGCTCAGCCTCGTAAGAGATAGGCAGTGCTTCTCGTTAATCCTTGGCCGAAACAAGAGAATTCTCTTTAAGGTTTGCAGATAGTCAATTGTTCTTTTCTTACCGACACTGCCCTTGCCATCTGGCTGTCTGGGATCACATTATCAGGAAATGCTCCTTGTGCTCCTAAGCACAGGGAGGCTTCGATTTCATTTCGCCCCCACCAACAGCTAGCCCTACCCTTGCCATTACAATCGCTGAGCCGCTTTATCATTTAAACGGTGAGGCCTTTTTTTCTCTCGCTCTCTCCCGAGTCGTATCACAGTTTCTTTTTTCCCCCAAGAACGCCGTTTATGGGTGGAGGTATAATCGCCTCGTTATTTCATTCCTCCCCGCCGGTTTAGCCCCAAGGGAAGGCTGTTGGAGCTTATCTCTTTTTCTCGGCGGGAGATTGCTGCTGGCACGCGCATCACAAATAACGTCCAGTCGCCATTTTTTTTACTATGAAGGGACCGCGTGGCCGCGTTGAGTGCTAATTCAATAGACTGTGTGAGGTAATCCTTATTCTGGATTGAAGGGATTTTTTTACACACAATACCCCCAGGAATCATTACAACCTCATTTCCAACATATTTGAGGCTTTGGTTAATTCGTGTTGTTGGCTCAACCCTCACAGTTCTCCCTATCCAGTGGCACAACAGCGAGCACCTAGGCCAGTGTCTGCCTGTGCAGGGAAGCTGTTGAAGGCCTGTGAGTGATGATTTGGTCTGCTAGGCGTTCTCAATTTGGCTGATTGGGACATCCAAATTTGATACATATTTGCATACCCATACACTCTGATAATATTAATCATACCAATATAATACTTGCAATTTCATAACAATAAATTATTTGTTGAGATACGATTCAATTTTGAAGCAGATATCCATATTTAAAAAAAAAAAAACAAAGACAAAAAAACCCCAGGGGATTTGATTTCAGGGCACTTTGTCTATTCTTGACCAGGTCCCTGGGTGCACCAACCGCCTATACAATATAGCATTAAATAACGGGCGCACTGGTCCTTCCACAATCACAATGGCAGGGGGTAGTGGTTCACACTCCACAACTTCAAGGGGCAATTCCAAATCTCAACACAACCCTAAGCAAAAAAAAAGAGACTTCTAAGGCATCAGAAAAGGATGTCAACAAGCGCCACAAGGCACTGGAAAAACAAATAGATAAGTGCACATGGGAGGCACACAGTACCTCTCAAGCCTTCTCACCCCACAGTCCAGAGTCGTCCTCCTCTTTCCTCCCTCCTACCCCACTAGATCTCTCCCTCTCATCCAGGCGCAGCGTGGCTCCCCTGAGTCAACAGGCCCAGTCAGCTCAATCACCAACCATACGAAGAATCCCCGAAGCTACTGCTGGTCTTCAACAGGAACAATCTCTTCCAGATGATGTGCCAGAGCATATGAAGACCTGGATGGAGATAGCTATCCATCAGGGAATCTCAGCACGCCTGCAACATGTGGTTCTGACCAGGGATCATCCCTCACCCGCTGAGTATGATTCGCAATCAGTTCGATGATTGGCCAGGTCGGAGCTACACTATACCCAGGTACAGTGTCAAGGGGGTATGCTCCTACAGTAGCCGCAGGAGAAGGGGCAGGAGGAAGAGGCAGAAGAGGTGGAACACATTGAGCACATGGACCAGAGTGAATCAGAATCAATGAATGATACTGACTTGGCCATATTGGAAGCAGACCCTTTAGAAAGGGGGATGTCTGAGGATGAGGGCCTCATTCCCGACCAACCTGTATTTACAGGCGTGTTCCGGCCACAACTTTTCAAATCTCTATTGTTCAAGCCAAAAACACTGCGCAACTGGACAAGCTGGCCCCTTCTACCATTCCAACTCTGTCAGACGAGGGGCCATTTTCACCCAACCTGTAGTTGAGGCAGACGTGATTCCAGTCCCTCACATGTTTGCAGACCTGGTAAAGAAACTGGGCTTCTGCAGCAGTGTACCTGGCCCCCACTGGTTACGACAGGAAGTTCTTTAATTTGGTCCCAGATTTCTTAAAATTGTTGAATACTCCTGAGGTAGATCAACCTATTGTGGGATTAGCGTCCTTGTCCCCCATTCCCAGTGAGGCGCTGGAGGCATTAAAGTCGGAGGACAAACGGGCTGAGCTAGCCCTATGCAGGGCCCATCAATCTGATGCGTGGGCCATCAGAGTGGCCACGGCCGCTTCCTTCTTTACCTGTTCTTCCCTTAGATGGCTCCAGCTATTACAGGAGCATGTCCCCAATTCCAACACCAGAGCACACCAAGAAATTGCACGCTTATAGCAGCTGCCGAATTCTCAGCTGACGCAACCTTTCATGCAGTTAAGTTTTCAGCCAGAGCCATCACTTCACGATGCTTGCTATGGTTAAATAATCGGCAAGCGGATATTAAACATAAATGCAAGCTTGCTTCATCTCCTCTAGCGGGAGACAGACTGGCCCTTCCCTCGATCCGCTACTCATCAAGACTCGAAACAAAAAGAAAATTTTACCCTCCCTTTTTCGGAAGTCAGACCCTAGAAACCCTCAATCCTTTCGGAGGGGATCCTTTTGGCCCTTTTATCAGGGATCATTCTCAACCAGATACCAGAGATCCCCACCTTTCCAACCAGGGCAACCGCCAGAGAGGTCAGACTTTGGGGATACGGGGTGGCCAACCCAAGAAATCCTTCCGAGGAGCGAGAAATAGATTTTTCCGGCATCCAAGGTAATCCCATGGACCTGGCTCCCATTGGCAGCCACCTTAAATTATTCATGGACTAATGGGACCCCTCAACGTCTGATTCCTGGGTCAGAGACATGATCAAATTCGGCCTCGCGCTGAAGTTTCAATCCGCTCCCCTAGACTTCTTTATGTCGTACCCTCTTTCCAGAGATCCGGTTAAACGAAATCTTATGGAAACAGCTATTCAGCACCTACTGGACATACGAGCCATCCAACCACTAGCTACCGACCAACGAGGGCGAGATTTCTATTCACATCTTTTCATTGTTTCCAAAAGTTCAGGGGGGTGGAGAGCAGTCTTGGATTTGAAACGCCTTAATCAATTTTTAGTATATCGCAAATTTAAAATGCATACCTTACAATCTATCGTACTTGGTATCAGAAAAGCTGACATCCTTACATCTATAGATCTGACAGAGGTATACTTACATATTCCAATTCGGCCTTCCCACTATAAACTTTTACGATTCTGTTATAATAATCTCCATTTTGAATATATGGCTCTTCACTTCGGACTAGCCTCTGCACCCAGGACCTTCACAAAGGTTCTTGCATCCCTCGCTGCTCATCTCCGGGGCGTCCCCATACGACTGCAATGTTACCTCGATGATATCTTAATTTTGTCATCTTCTGTTCATCAATCAGTTCTAGATACTCGGACCACATTACACTCCCTACAACTACGCAGGTTCTCAATCAATTGGGAAAAGGGTCATTTAACACCTTCGACTCGATTAATCCATCTGGGGGTAAGGCAAAGTGGAAGGCAAAGTTTTCCTGTCACCAGATAGACAAAACAGCATTCGTCAATTAGTTAAGGAGGTAAGGGTTCATAGGAGGATGTCCCTGGCTGATCTATCAAAATTGTTAGGCAAGACGATCTCATGTATATCTATTATTCCTTGGGCCCGGCTCCACACTAGATCCTTCCAGTTGTTCCTGCTCCCGTACCAGCGATCCAGCTGAAGCAACTCCAAATACAAGGTCAAAGTTCCATCAGAGGTCCTCATATCTCTCCTTTGGTGGACCAGATCAGCCATAAACAAAGGTTGCCTATTCAAAGAGCCCTACAGACTTACCATCACCACCAATGCCAGCCTGGTTGGATGGGGAGCTCATTTTCAAATGCTCACAGCCCAAGGCCGCTGCTTCTCCACAGAATGATCACTCAGCATAAACTGGCTGGAGCTTCGAGCAGTACACCTCGCTCTCCACAGCTTCCTTCCACAGGTACTCCACCAACACATATTAATATTGACCGACAACGTAACCACGAAAGCTCACATAAACAGGGGAACTCAGTCGAAACACCTCATGTGAGAAGCGGAGCGTTTGTGTCATTTGGCAGAGAGCAACCTGATTTCCATCAGAGCAGAACACATTTCAGGACTGTCAAATACACAGGTAGATTGGCTAAGCAGGGCCACGATAGATCCATCGGAGTGGTGCCTCCACCTGACTCTCAAGAGGCAGTCAGGACATTTCGGCAGCCAGTAGTAGACTGTTCGCCTCCCCCCTCAATGCTCAGCTCCCGAGATTTCTTTCCAGGTATCCCTCGCAGGGAGCGGAGAATTTCAATGCGCTCCATTGCCGTTGGCCCCTGGGGCTTCTGTATGCATTCCCGCCACTTCCACTGATCCCCAAGGTCATCCAGAAGCTGCTCGACGAGAGGGCAGAACTGCTTCTGGTAGCTCCCTACTGGTCCAGATGGTCGTGGTTTGCAGACCTCCGCAATCTATCTGTATCACTACCATGGAGAATTCTTCCAGACAGGGTCTTGTTAACCCAAGGACCCCTTCAACATCTGGACCCTCAATGGTTGCACCTGACCATCTGGAGGTTGAGCGGAGTCATCTGAAGAGCGAAAAGTTTTCCAACAGAGTTATCGCCACCATCCAAGCTGCCAGATGCCCCTCAACAACTCGCATCTATAATGCCATGTGGTCTAGTTTCTGCAAATGGTGTACCGAGTCTCAAATTGATCCCATTTCTCCATCTGTGGCTCAGATTCTAGAGTTCTTACAAGAGTGGCTTGACGGGATTATCACCTAATACGTTGAAAAGACAAGTGGGGGCTTTGGCGTCAGTCGTCACTTATGAAGGTCTCCTATCTCTTTCCCATCATCCACGCATACAGTGTTTCCTTCGAGGAATCACAAACTTACGCTCGCCAACGATTCACTGTTATCCCACTTGGGACCATAATAAGGTCCTTCTTGCACTCACTAAGTGCCCTTTCGAGCCTTTGCAATCGTCAAGTCTCTAATTTCTGACCTATAAAGTAGTTTTCCTTTTTTTAAAAAAAAACCATTTTATTGATTTTTTAAAAAACAAACAAAACATAAAAACATCAGCTCTCTTCCATACATATATACAAACAGTGTGTTGGTTGGTTCATCAGTTTTGTGCATTCATTTCGTAGTCTCAATTACAGTTACATAATAACTCATATTATCAATCCAAACTTATATATCCTAGTATCACTATTAGAAAATCATTTGACTATAATTTTATTCATTCATACTTTATGAGATAACTATAATTTAGGTAGTTTATTCTTTAACAAATCATATAATCATACCAAATCTATCCTAAAAACACTATAGATATGATGTCAAGTAACAAAGAAAAAGAAAAAACAAAGATATTCCTTGTTATCTAACATTCTAAATATTCTATTATTATATTTTATCATCCAACCATTGATAGAAAAGGTCTCAAATTTTATAGAATTGTTTATCCTCTTGCTCTCTAATTTCAAATGTCAATCTACTCATCTCAGCACATTCCAATATTTTCTTGATAATTTCTTCCTGCAATGGTACTTTCTCATTTTTCCAATTTTTAGCAAATACAATCCTAACCTCTGTTAATACATTTACAATCAGATATTTCAAGTCTTTACTATATGTATCTGGTAAGATTCCCAATAAAAAAAAACTCCGGTTTCAAATCTGTGGGTTTCTTTGTCATTTTTTCCAACCACATGCGGATTTTAGTCCAATATTTTCTAGCATCCTCACAAGTCCACCACATATGGTAATATGAGCCAGGTATCTGATGACATTTCCAGCATTTTTCAGATTTATTCTTGAACATTCTTGCTATCCTTGTCGGGGGAAAGTGCCACCTGTAAAACATCTTATACAGATTTTCTTTATAAGATGTTGACATTGTCATTTTATAATTTTGCGACCATAGTTTTTGCCATTTCTCTAAATCAATCTCATATCCAAAATTCTTCCCCCAAACAATAATAGTTTCTTTAACCTGTTCTTCCTCTAGCTTAATTCCCAGTAAATAACCATATAATTTTTTAATCACCTTTTCATCAGTACCTGTCAAAATCTTATCTAGATCAGTTTGTTTATCATAAAATCCCTGTTTTAGAATCTTCATCATACCTTGAGTGTATTTGCGCATATGAAAACCAATTCATCTTTATATCTTGTTCCTCTAGATTTTGTATCGATTTAAGTTCACCCTTTTCATCCAATAGTTCCCCATATCTAACTGTTTGTTCCTTCTTGTAAATTATAGGATAGGATAATGCTTCAATAGTCGATAACCAAACTGGAATTTTCAAATAACATTGTCTTTTTATCTTCTCCCAGTTTAACCACAAAGACTCCCGTATATAATGTCTTCTAAAGTAACCCTGTGTTTTAGTTCCCTTATACCATAAGAAAGCGTGCCAACCCAACAGCAAATCATGACCTTCTAATGTCAACAATCTAAGCTTTCTTAGTATTATTCATTCCTTGACCCACATGAAATTTGCAGCTTGGTAATACAACTCCCAATTAAGCAGGCCAAAACCTCCTCTAATTCTAGCATCTTGCAAAAGCTTTAGCTTTATTCTCGCTTTCTTACCTTGCCATATATACTTCAGCACAATTTTATTTAAGTCTTCAAAATAGTCTTTTCTGAGCCTAATTGGTATTGTTTGAAACAAATATAAGATTCTGGATAAAATATTCATCTTGATTGTTGAAATTCTCCCTATTAATGACAATTGTAAGTTTTCCCATTTCTTCAAATCTAAGGCTATCTGTTGTTTAAGTTTAATATAATTATTCTCTTTTAATGTACTACATCTTGATGTCAAGTATATCCCCAAATACTTGACCTTGTTTGTGACTTGGATTTTCAACAGGTCTGCCAGTTCTTCTCTTTGTCTTAGTAGCATGTTCTTTGTCAAGATCTTCGTTTTATCTTTATTTATTTTCAGATCAGCCACCTTGCCATATGTCTCTATCTTTTCCAATAGCTTTGGAGCTGTTTCTAAAGGGTCTTCCAAAATAAAGGCTGTCATCCGTAAAGGCTTGCAATTTGAATTCTTCCTTTTTGATTTTCATTCCTTTTATGCTTTTATCATCTCTAATATTTCTATTCAACACTTCCAAGGTCAATACAAATAGCAAAGGAGATAGGGGACATCCTTGTCTTGTGCCTTTTCTTATATTAATAAAGTCTGTAAGTTCTCCCTCCATCATTACCTTTGCCGTTTGCTTATGATATATGGCTTCTATTTTTTGAATAAATTTTCTGGCAAAACCCATCTGTTCCAGTAGTAGTAACATAAATCTCCAGTTCACATTATCAAATGCCTTTTGAGCATCTAGGAATATCAAAGCCATTTGCTTTTCAGGATGTGCCTCATAGTATTCCAGAGTATCCAGGATTACTCTCATATTGTCTCTAATTTGTCTCTTTGGCAGAAATCCATTTTGGTCTGGATGAATGAAATTATTTAAATATTTTTAAGTCTTTCTGCTAAAATTGAAGCAAAGATTTTATAGTCTGCATTTAATAAAGAAATAGGTCTATAGTTCTTAATTTGCAGTGGATCAGCCTCTTCTTTTGGAATAAGTGTAATATAAGCCTCTGACCATGTTTTAGGTATCATCTTCTTTGACATAGCTTCATTCATGACTTCTAACAATGGAATGCTCAATGATTCTTGTAGTGTTTTATAGAAATCTGCCGGAAGCCCATCTGGACCTGGTGCTTTCCCATTATTTTGTTTCTTAAGTGCTTCAGTTAATTCCATCATTGTTACATTGCTTTCTAGCATTTCTTCAGTCTCTTTAGATATCTTAGGTAGGTTAGCATTCTGTAAATACTGTTTGACTTTTTCCTCATCAATATTCTCTTGCTTATATAGTTGCCCATAGAAGTCTCGAATAATTTCCTTTTTCTCCTTATTACCATGACAAACTTGGTCTTGGTCATCTATTAACTGCAATATTTTCCTTGATTATTTTTCCTTTCTCAGTTTATATGCTAGCCATCTACCTGGTTTATTTGCATCTTCAAAATAATTCTGTTTAGCACTTCTAATTTTCTGTGCCAGTTATTCTTTCTCTATTAAACCCATTTTATGTTTAGTTATGTCCAATTTCAATTTAATATCTTTTTTCTGTGGCATTTTCTGTAATTCTTTTTCAAGTCTTTTATACTCATCTTCCAAGGCTTTAGTGGCTTGCCTTTTCCTGATATTCTTTTTTCTTATGTAATCTATTATCAAGCCTCTGGCATATGCCTTCATTGTATCCCAAACATTCTGTATTGAGGTATCTTCTTTTTTATTTTCTCTAAAGAAAAAAGCCAGTTCTTTCTCAATCCATTGTATAAAATCTTTTTCCTTTAAGATAGTATTATTCAGCGTCCATCTCGATCTTTTTTTGTCCCTTCCATTTAATTGTCATTGGGTTATGGTCTGCCCAAGTACTTGTTTCAATATTTGTTTCTTGAATATTAGATATTAATTCTGTTGAGATCCAAATCATATCTAATCTGGACCATGATAAATGTCTATTTGAATAGAAAGTGTATTGTTTAGTTTTAGCATTTCTTTCTCTCCATATATCTTTTAAGGTTAATTCATCTGTCATTTTAAAAAAGGATTTAGGGAGAATCTTTCTATTTTGCTTTGTTGTTGTTGCTATATAGTCCAGTTTATTGTCCACAATTCCATTAAAGTCTCCCATCATAATTATATTGGCATAGTCCAGTCCAGTTATTTTCATGTGTAGTTTTTTATAGAATTCTTCTTGTTTATCATTCGGAGCGTAAATTGCCATCAAGAGTATTTTTATATTGTTGTCCATTATTTCCACCATTAATACTCTTCCATCTTCATCAGTATAAATCAATTTTGCTGGGGTAGCCTCTTTAATGTATAAAACCACTCCTCTTTTCTTACATTGAGTCAAAGAACTAAATATTTTCCGTAATTTTGGCTGTACTAACAATTGTTTATGTTGTTTTTTAATGTGTACTTCTTTTAAACAAATTATGTCAAACTTTAATTTCCCTAATTTATGAAAAATTTTCCTTCTTTTAACAGCTGAATTAAGTCCATTTATATTCATTGTAATCTGTTTTTTCTCTTCCATGATTATATTTTGTAGTTAGGTTTGACAGCTCTCGTAGATCTTGGTTCACATTGTTCTTTGATATCCACCTGTCCACTTACTGCGTCTTCTTCTTTTTCAGTCCCCATTTGTTCCTCTTGGAATTCAATTAATGAGACCTCTTTCTCTGCCTCTTCCTCTCTCCTTCCGAAAAATTCTGCGTAGAAAAGTTCTGCTTTCTCAATTGAATCAATTCTATGTCTCTGTTCTTGCCACGTAAACATTAGTCCTTCTGGAATCAGCCATCTATAATTCACCTCCTTTTTCAAAAGCATTTTGGTCAAGAATCGATATTCTCTTCTCATCTCTCTCAGTCTTCTGGGTATTTGTTTTAAAACCATGATCTCTTTGCCTTTGTATTTCAACGTCTTTTCTCTTATCGCTTGTAATATTTGTGTTTTGATGGATTTTTTTGGTAAATCGGATGTGGACTTCTCTTGGTAAGTTATTTCTCATCGCCTATCTTGTGAAAACTCGGTATACCTCATCTATTCCATCATTCATTTTTTCCTCTGTTATTTCCAAAGAATCAGCCAAAATTTCTATCATCATCGCAGCCAAATTTTGTCCTTTTTCTTCCTCTATATTTTGAAATCTGAGATAGAATTCTGACCTCTCCATCTCCCACTTCAGCATCCCCCTTTTATCTTGTTCAACCACTGTTAATCTGCTGTCAATATTTCCAATCTTCTCCCCTCTTTGTTTACCTTCTTCTTCGATTTTTTTTGGAATCTCTCATCATACTTTACCATCATTTGTTGAATATTTTCCACTTTTTCATCAGTCTTCTCTATTCTTTGTTCAATAGTATCTGATGTTATCTTGAGATCTTGGATTCCTTGCATAATCATCTGTAAAGTCACTTTTTCTTGTTCTTTATCTTGCTTTAACATTGCCTGGATTAAACGTTGTCCTACAGATGGTGGGGAGGCAGAAGTAGAGGTAGAGACGCCAGAAGGTATGAGTTTCCTACTCATTTTAAACGATTCAAGACCTTCAAATTATTTTTAAACTTTAATCCAACTGGTAAGATAGCCAATTATAATCCAAAATGGAAAAACCCAATGGTAAAAAGGAAAAAAGAAAAAGAGAAGAAGAAAATTCTTTAGGTTCTTCTGGACCCTAATCCAATTATGAAATAATCCACAATAAAGAATAAAAATAAAAAGAAGGAAAAAGCCCAATGATAATAAAAAAAGAACAAAAGAAAGGAAAAAAAATTCTTCAGGTTCTTCACACCTTAATCCAATTGGGAGGTCTCAAAGGTGAAAAATAAAAAAACAAAGAAAAACCATAAAGATGAACCAAAAATATGAATGGCAAAGAAGAAAATCCCAATAGAAAAAGAAGAAAGGAGAGATTCTGAGGCTTTCCCTTTAAAGCAAAAGGCAAAAATAAAAATATTACAAAAATAAAGATTTTTTTTTCCTTTAAGGAGAAAAAAAAAGGAAAAGAGTACAGTAAGACTGGTGAGGGGGAGTGGCTCAGCTAAAAATAAAATAAGAACGAACACACTGCACTTTGTTTAGTTATCCAAGGCTCTTATTAAAAGTCTCTTCTCCACAAGCTTCAAAGCCAAACTTCAATTGTTGATAGGAGCCCAGAAGAACACCTGTAATAACACTCTCATGTTCTTCCCTCTATCTTATCAAGTTGCAATGTCCTTGAAAGAGAAATCTTTCACAGTTCTCTCAACTTCAAGTAGAATATTTTCAAGCCTCTAGTTGGCAGTGTTACAAAGTTTCTTTGTTCTCACTCCCCCCCCTTCCCAAATAGAACATAATAGGAGTTTAAAAAGGGAAAGAATATATATGTATATATAAAAAAGAAAAGAAAAAAGGATTGCTAAAGGGAGCCTCTAATCTAAAAAATTAAAAAATCAAAAGAGAGAAGAAAGAATAACTGTATATATGAAAAAAAAACCAGTCCAGTTAACAGGGCTAAATCACGATAGAAGTCCAGTAGAAAAAAAAAGTAAAAAAATAAAAAGCCAAGCCTCACTTTGACATTTCCATTTAAAAACCGCCGCTTACTCAGTTCTGTCAAAACTTTTACAGATTTCCCTTTTTCTTAGGGTGTCCTTTAAGTCTCAGAGTAATAGTAAAATAAAAGTTCTCACCCAAGCCGACACACTGTCTCTTCCGTTCCGGAGCTGTCCCAGCTTCAGCAGCTTTAAAGCTGCCTCTCAGCCGCTGGCAAAAGGGCTCCTGGATCAACCAGGGACTTTGCGATGTCCCTGGGATCCACAGGATGTGCCCTTCACTATCACCGTCTCTACGGGACGGTTTAGGTCCGTTTGGACCGACCAGGCGCTGAGATATCGGTTGCAATCTTGGAGCTCGATTGCAGACCGTACCGTCCGGACGCCAGCTCCTCCCCTCCCTATAAAGTAGTTTTTCTTGTAGCGATCAGTTCTGCTCGTCATATTTCGGAACTGGCAGCCTTGTCGATCAGACAAGATCTTTGCATCTTCCATTCCAACAGGATCGTCCTTCGTCCTGAACCTACGTTCATACCCAAAGTTAATTCAGCCTTTCACAGGGCACAAGAACTGATACTTCCTAATTGTTGTCCCAGGCCATCCCAATGGCATCGGCTGGACATGAGGTGAGCGTTACGAATATATATTCATCACACAGCCTCTTTTAGAAAAACAGAGGCTTTATTTGTATCCTTTCAGCCCAACGATCAGGGATGCAAGGTCTCATCCTCCACAATGGGCCGTTGGCTACAGGCTGCAATAGCGAAAACGTATCAGACTCAATCACTTTAGGTGCCCGGGGCATAACAGCTCATTCAACAAGGAGCGCCGCAACATCAGCAGCATGGGCCACGCAGGCACCAATCACTGACATCTGCCGTGCGCAACCTGGGTCTCTCCATTGCCTTTCATTAGGCATTATAAAATAGATGTGTTTCCATCAGCCGAGGCCTCCTTTGGCAGAAGGATTCTACAACGGGTCCACAGGGACCAGGAGGGGATCCCAAGACAGACGGAGTCCTCCCATAGGACAGGCCAAGCTTTAGTATGTCCCACTACTGGATGCTCTGAGCAGCTCATGGGAGAAAGAGTGTTGGTACTTACCTTGTTGAGTCTCGATCAGGGACTCGCCATACTTGGGAGTGGGGTGGGGACAGAGCTGCAACCATCGGAGCTGGTGAATCCCAACGACGAGCAAGGCTGCGATGGTGGCGGGACATATCAAAACAGTGCCAGCCAGCAGGTTGTCAGCAGACTGCTCTCCTGGCCGAGTCAGGCCACGAGCGGCACCGGTAAGCAACAAGGAAGAACAGGGAGGTGATGGTGATGGGACATCCGGCAGTAGCACAACACAGCCACTCATCACCTGTTCGCCTCTGCGGCTGTGAACGCGCTTCCAGCCATGCTTCCCAGGACTCTGCACCATGCCATTGGCCTGGTCATGTCACTGCGACCAGATGTACTATCACTGGCGCTGCCTCCCTGTTGTTCATGCCAGCTGCACACCTCATTGCCTGCCAGTGCCTCTCGTGGCCAAACCCAGCCAGGAGAGCAGCCTGCTGATGACCAGCTGGCTGGCGCTGTCCTGATGTGTCCCACCCCCGCCTTACTTGTTGTCGGATTCGCCAACCCTGATGGTTGCACTCCATGCCCCCCCCACCCGATTGAGTTGTTCTTGAAGGGGGCACAAGGCACGTGGGGCCTCCTGCTTTTGCAGCCTCAATCGGCTGCAAGAGTGGCCGGGATTCTTCAAGGTGGTGGCAGGAGGTCACCCACTGATCAGCTCTTCCGCAGACCAAGCTGCTGGTAAGACGGGCAGCTTTTCCCCACCATCTCCTGGTACATGGGGAAAAAATAAGACCTCTCTGAAAAATAGGGCAAGCACTTACTTGGGGAGGGTCAAAAGAAAATAAGTTCCTGTCTTGTTTTCAGGAAAACATGATATACTGCAGTCCAAACCTACTAGCATGTATCTGAGCTTTTCTGTTTTTAGAATATTCCAATATCTAAAGCTATAATTGTCTGCCTTTGATTAACATTGATGTAAATTTTGGTGGTACTTGTAAGAATAGCTGGTTCATTTTTACCTGAGTCAAGTAAAGGTTCATGCTACTTAACAAAGCAACCTGCTTTAGCTACAAACTCTAGGTCTGTGGGGAACTGCAAGGAGGTAAAGGGACAGATTTTCATGCTTGGATTCTCTCATTTACCAGCACAAATTCTTAAACTGACACCTACTTCTGCTTTGTTTTGTTAGTTTGTATATGGCATTTGCGTACTTTGAATCTCATAAGCTATAAAAGTAGGTATCCTTAACAGGTGAATTGATTATACCCATAAAATACATGAAAATGAAGAAAACTTTAATATTGGTATGTACTTAAACATGTTGCCTGTGTTGGTTCCATTTGGCTACTTTAGATAATTAGATAATTAAATCGTGATTTTTAATGTAATGTTCAGCACCAAGAATTGTTCTTTTAAAGGAATGCTATAGGTTTACTTTTTCAGATTTTAAACAATATCACCGGGCCTTTCAGTAACATGACATGGGGCCTATGAAACTGTGTAACATTACATCAACCCACCCCATAGGGTGAGGCAAGAAAAGCTTGTTGCTGTTCCCATTGTCTAAGAATTTCAACTGGGCGGGTCTAGGAAAACAGCCTTCTCTGCTATTGGCCTTGCCTGTGGAACATTCTCCCCCAGGAAGTGCGGTGGGTCCCCATCCTCCTGGCTTTGCTTAGGATGCACATATTAGCATGCAGATATGGGGGTTCCCTTGTCTTTTTATTAAACTTCATAACTGATTTTTAATTTATCCTTGCCCAATGCATTTTATAGACTATTTTTATGGTTTGATATTTTATCTGTACTCCACCTGGGGATAGACTATTTTAAAATATGATACATAATTTTTTTTTAAAGTTCCGAAAAATAGCTCTTCAGATAGCGAAGACCTTAAAATAGAACATCGTCTTTGTACAGTGTGATATAACAAGTACTCTTTCAAGTTTTTTAGGTGGGGCTTGGGCTTGTTTAATAACTCTTTAAATTAATTTGACTCCCAGGCCTGAACCTCAGATACTTTTCCGCTTTTTAAAAAATGTTAATTTTTTTTGTATAGGATATTCTTCCATTCTGTAAGGTAAGTAAAGTTGAGACAGTGATAGCCCCAAAAGTTACCTAGTGAATATCATTACCATATAGACTATGAATCCAATTTAGAAGTCCAGATCCAATATTTCTTCATTTAAACTCCATTGGTTTTACCTTGACAGCAGGGAAATAGCTTCATTTTGTTTAGTAATGAAGCTTTTTTTCCCGAGCTTTGAAAGGAACATGTTGATTGGTTATACAGTGGTGTCACAGGTGAGTGAGCCTAGCCTTTTTGTGTGCTTTTTTAAAAGCTTTTGAGGGGATTAAAGATAAGGCTTAACACACTATTTTCTAACTGCATAGGTCCTCAAATTTGGCAGTTCTGTTGCCAAATTTCAGTGGAGTAGTCTAGGAGGGATCTGATTTAATTACAAACTTTATTTTCAGATTTCTTACCACATCAGTTGTTTGTTTATTGTTAATAGCACTCTCTTGCCTCCTCGCTAATAAATGTATTACTGAAACTTTTCTGAAAAACTGGAAAAAATGTGTGTTTTTACAACTGGGAGAAAACAGGAATGAATTGGCAAATGAAAATGTAATCTATGAGTATTCAGAATATATGTATACCAGGATGGAGTTTTTAACATGAGCATAGAAAGTATCAGAACAATTTAGAACTGGAATATTTTCACATTTTAATTAACAGCAGATTTCAGATTCAATATGGTTAACACAAACTAACTTTGTAACACAAATTTGAGGTTGCCTTACTTCTACAAACCTAACCTGACATTGTGATTAATCCACTATGGTGTGTTACACAATCAATGAGCATGCTGAGTAAAAATTAGTAATGTTGCTTCAAGCAAGAATTCCTTTCCCATCCATAATCTGCTTCAGGCTTTGGTATCCTTGAGTCTGTTTCTAAAGATTTGAAACATACTGTGTCTCTCTCTGTGCCTCTCTCTGTCCCCCCCGCCCCCCGTGCGCGCACACACACACACAGACAGACACAAAAACACACAATCTCTGCATACTTATTTGGCTGGCTTTTTAATAATAAAAGCTCTAGCTAGCCATTTAAACAAATACATTGTAAACAAATAATAGAGAAAATGTTTTGTCTTCTGATATATTGCTAATATTAATGGCCTATTTTGTTTTCCAAATCAGAATCGACACACTGGCTAAATGCCATTAGTCAGTGCCCCCAAATTGCATACAACCCTGTTTCAAAGTTACAATGGCTGCAATGTCCCTGTGGTCATCATTCTTACAACTAGCCCACAGGGACACTGCAGCATCCCTTCACCTCTCCCCCCCCCCCTTTCAAAAGTTAGTAAGGAGGAGGATGTTTGTCTTGTGGAGGTGGGAAAGTAGGCCTAAACCTTCAAGGCACTATGCAATGAAGCAATATATTCCAGCTACCTGGAAGACCTTGAAGCCTTTCAAAAGTTAGGAGGGATTCACTGGGAGTGAATAAAGGCTTGTGGGGCATCAGGGGCAGGAAACAGAGCATGGGGCATCTTGGAGGTGGGAGAAGGGCCAGGGCAGATGGGTCTGGGCCTGTGCTAGCTTTCAAAAGCCTCTGCCACCCTGAGGAACCCTGTGACCCCCTTAACAACTTGCACATCTGTTTAATAATTCATTGGGGAGAGCAACAATGAAGAAGTCTTTGGTTAAGCTGCCTTGTTTAATGAGTGTTGCATTATGTGACTGATGGGCAGGCTTCATTACAGTCCTATTATTGAGGACTACTTCTAATGGTAATGAAATAGATTCAGGGAGGACTTGGTGAATATTTTTAGTCTGAAGTGTGCGTGTGTGTGTGTGTGTGTGTGTGCTTTTTTTTTTTTAATTTGGAAGGTTTTGTTTCTAAGCAGATGGTTTGAAATTGAATTGTTGTAATTAATGTACCATCCTATTGTTTTAAGTTTTTTTTACATTAAATAAACCAATGGTAAATTCTGAGGTCAGAAAAATGAGGACCCAAATTGTTGGAGGTAATATGCTGGCTCTGTAAGTCTTAGAGAGGCTGTAAACCACTATGAAGCGGTATATAAATCTAAGTGCTATTGCTATTCTTGCTAGTAATGTGTGTATATTTAAATCCACATATATAATAATCTAACAGGGTTCAGTACTCTCTCTACTCCTGTTCAACATTTATATGAAGCCGCTGGGTAAGATCATCTATCACCATGGACTGAGGTATCACCAACATGCTAATTAAACTTAACTGTATGCCGTGGTGAGCTAAGTATCTGTGTCCTCCTCCTTGCAGTGGCTGGAGGCTGTTAGGGGCTGGATGGGGAGCAATGGGTTGAAACTAAACCCTTGCAAGACCAAGTGGTTCTGGGTTTGGGGTTTGTTGGATCAGGAAGAATTGCCACCTTTAGTCTTGGATGGGGTGGCACTACCTCAAACAGATCCTGTGCATCATCAAGGGGTTTTCCTGGATTCAAGACTCCTGCTCAAAGAGCAGCTGGTGGTTGTGGCCAGGAGGGCCTTTGCACAGTTACACCCTTTCCTGAACCAATAGTCCCTACTCACAGTCACTCATGCCCTAGTCACTTCCTGTCTTGATTATTGCAACACACTCTACATAGGGTTGCCCTTGAAGAATATCCAGAAACTCCAGTTGGTGCAAAATGCAGCAGTCTACATGGTTTTGTGCAGACCCTGGTGTGCACATGTTTCACATCTCCTGTGTGAGTTGCATTGGTTGCTGATTTGCTTCTAGGTACAATTCAAGGTGCTGGTTGTCACCTTTAAAGCCCTTCATGGCTTGGGATCAGGTTATCTGAGGGAACGTCTCTTGCCGGTCACATCTACCCGACCCATTAGAGCGGGGAGGGAGGAAATGCTGCAGGTCCCAACCCTGAGGGAGATACACCTGGTGGGACCCAGAAAAAGGGCCTTCTCCGTGATGACTCCCTCTCCCTGGAACATCATTCCTCCAGAGATTAGAATGGCCCCTTCACTAATACTCTTCTGGAAGGCACTGAAGACCTGGTTCTGCAAGCAGGCCTGGGGAACCCAGAGTGGGATGGAGCCCATCAAATGGCTCATGTGATCTGCTGTTGTCGGGGCGGGGTGGGTGGGAGTTAGGGGTGATTTATTTATTTCCAGATTTTGTTCTATTGTACTTTTAGTTATTTGATTATTTTTATTAGTTTTTATTATTTTTTATTTTAAATATGGTTTTACATTCTGTAAGCCGCCTCGAGTCACCATGGGTGAATAGGCGGCAATATTAAATAAACAAACAAACAAACAAACAAACAAATAAATAAATAAATAACAGTATGGACTTAGCAGCTGTAATAATATCATATGTCATTTTAGAAAGATAGTATCATATTTTCTTTTACATGTCTCCCAAGAACAGTTACTCAATACAGAGATGTTACATTATTGTGGCCTTTGATAAAACTTCTATTCTGTTACTGATAAAAGCTCACTGTTGTGCAGAAATAAATGAGATCTTTTGGTGACCACCACTGTCATAGTGAGATTGGCTGAAGGAGCATTAATGGGGTTGAATAATTGAATTTGCATAACAAGGCTCCCAGAGAGGATTTGACAGTCATAGAGATTTGTCTGGCTAGAGATCTCCAGATGGACATGACCACACAGCAGCTGGGTGGCATGTAGCTCAGCATGGTCAGCAACACCCACGTTGTCAGTTGCCCCATTCAGTTGCAGAGCTCTGGCAGGCAGCTGGTGGCTTCTGACAGTCTATATCCCTGTTACTGCTCTTTGTACACTGCTTGTCTAGTTACAGAACCTGCAGGGAAAACCTGCAGAAACCATAACACATTGCCTCTGAGGTTTGCTAACATGCTTCGGAAATCTGTTTTGGTTCAGTTTTTACAGTGGAGACAACCTTCCAAAAATGCTTTTAATGCTTTAACAAAGATAAAGAAAACTCCTTGTGTGCATGCTAAATATCACTTCTGATTTATTATAAATATCTTATACTTTTTAAAAAATACTTTAATTCTCAAGAAAAGGATTTCATTTGCTGTTTAATTTTGAAAAACTGAACTATTTGTTCCTCTCATTTTCATGATGATGATATTTTTATGATTATAATGTTAAAGACTCGGATCTTTCTCCAGCTTGTAAATGTGGGGGTAAAGTTTTAATGAACATTGAGCAAAACTATTATTTTTTAAATGCTCTTTCTTTTTCTCTTCCTCTTCCTCTTCCTCCTTTACCTCCTCCTTCTCTTCCTCTTGTTAGAAGCACCTCTTCATTTCCCCCTTTTTATTATGCAGAAGAAAACTGTACCAACAAATGTAAGACTAATTTAAGATAACTGAGTTACCAGGTATATTTGAGATACTAAGATCCAGGAATAAAATGTATGCATTGAAATGACAGAACCATACAATTTGTATATAGCAATCATGGTGCTTTCTATATGTGTTGGGTTCACATTTGAGAGTCACAGTCCCAAGATCCGTAATTTGTAAAATACCAATCTTCATTATCAGACGGTTTTGCCATTTATCAATAGTTAGATGCTTTTAAAAATTGTTTTCATTCTGCATGCTGTTCTTACAAAACACTCGAATAAATGAGTGATAGAAGATATCAGGGTAGAAACTGTGGGTAACTATAAAAGTAGGAAGCTAAAGTAGGAGATTTCCATAGCAACAATGAATTTACAAGAGTTCAAAGAATATTCCAATCAACACAGAGATGAGCACATATTAGCCCTCATTTTTACTTTGGATTGCTTGAATTATAATCTGAGTGAAGAAACTTATTAGACTGAATTCTGTGGCATGGTCAGGTCCAGATATCAGTTATGGCTATTCAAGACCTCTGCAGAATCCCTTAAGATGATTTATCCCAGGCATCTTAAGAGATCAAGGTAGCTTCCAAAAGACATTTGACAGTTTCCCAACAATTTGCTAATCTTTTTAATGAGATGGAATTTCTTTTTCCTGATTTTATTTAATTTTTTATGTTTAAATACATCAGTATACATCAATATCAATACATGAACAGCGTGGCCTCTGGGTATAATTCATTTGAATACAAACAACAATAACAATAATAATAGTTGTTACATTAATCAAACTTATATAATCCTAGTATTGATATACATGATTGTTTTAGAGTAGTTATTCAATATTTCAATGTTCCATTTTAATGCCAATTCTATTATTAAACATACATAGTAGTACTATCTTTCAACCTCTAATCTTTCCATCTAATTATTACTTATATTCTATTATATAAAAATTATATCTGCTAAAATTTCTCCTATTTCTTATTTTTACCTCTATTTAACTTCTAGTCCAGCAACTATTAGTAACCCTAGTGTTAATACACATGTTTATATTAAGACATAGCTCTTCAGTATTTTGTTGTTCAAAGTCACAATACACCATTCCAGTACCAGTCCTATTATTTAAATATACCTAATAATACCATGTTTATTGTTCAACCTCCAATCTTTCCATCTAACTATTGCTTTATATAAAGGTGATGTATATGTTCTTATTTCTACCTGTATTCTAATTTTTAATCATGCCATCATTAGATTAGAAAAAATGAAAAGATAGTAATTCCTTTCTAGCCATCATCTCTTGTCTGTTTTAATACTCAATTCTTATTTGTTTTTTTTGGCTTGTCTCCCATATTACTCTCTTGGATCTTCGTCTCTATCAACATCTGTATGTTCCCTATTCGGTCAGAATATTTCTCCCATCTCTATCCTAAGCTGCCAGGTCTCCAGAGTGTCCACCCAAACTCCTATCTTCCTTTCAAAAGTATCTTCCAGGTAATCCGATTCCATTTTTAAATCTCTTAAAGTACTTTTCCCTTAGTTTATTTCATCAGTCATTATTATCTTTATCATCTTTTCCTTCTTATTTTCTTGCTTTATTTGCTGGTTTGTCTGATCTGTCTTTTCTCCATTCTTTCTGTTGTCTCCTCTCTTTCCTGGACTCTTTGATCTTTATTCATTATAGGTTGTAGCATATTTTTTTCTATTTTCTCATTGGTGCCTTGCATTAGGTTCTTTATCTCTCTGTGGTTCTTTGTCATAGTACCCCTAATGTTTTGAAACGTCAACCCCATTTCTCTTGAAATCTCACTCATTTCTCCCTGATAGAGCATCTTGTCTTATTTTAATAAGTCCTGCTCTTACTCAAGTCCAAAAACAATATATTCAAGTCCAGTGTTGCTCCTCCGAAAGTTCAATAGTCATAGTTCTTTACATTTCAGGATTATTAATCAGTTCCATTTAAGTAGTCCAGTCAACTTCCACAAATCAAGTCATTTTACCTAAGTCTTACTTTACCTAAGAGTCTTCCTTATTCTCACAATAGAATGTCCAGTAATCATAAAGTAGCTAGTTATAGATCAGTAAGTATCACCACAGTCCTCCAGATGAGTGTTGTTTATTTCTCTTATCAAATTTTTTTTAGACTTGTAGAGGTATGGTATATTTTCCACTCACCAGTAGGTGACACCCTCAGCTTAGGTTTCAGCTTTGTTTCAAGACTGATAAATTGATTAATCCAAATTTAGTTCAATTTATGGAAGCAAAGTTGTCTATTCAAGTAGAGTCAAATAAATAATTCCAGCATTTTATAATATCTTTCCAAAACAACCCCTACCCAGTTTAAAAATCCATTTTTTATGTTTTAAAGGTCTTTAACTTTTCCCCCCTTAGTTCCTTTCTTTTGGGTCTAGGATTTTTCTGTGTTTGTTTGCCACTTTAAGAAATAATTCTAAGGGTCTCTTTTCCTGGATTTTCCTCTTATTTTTCCTTTAAGGTTAGGGTCTAAATAAAAAAGGAATCTTGTCACCAAGCTCCAGTCACTGTTCATCTATACTGCTTCTGCACATTTCTTTATTGCATTGGCTGTCCCAGCTTCATGGCAGCCATGATGGCTGCCTCTTCTCCTTGTCGTGGATGAGAGGGAAGAAGCCCTGGGTCAAGTTGGAGAGTTGCTGTTTTCTGCAACCTGCAGGGCACCCCTCTTTTCTTCACCCCTACAGGGTGGCTTTAGCTCCTTTTGGAGGCCTCCAGTGGAGAGATCTCAGCGTGGGAGAGTGGAGACCTGCTCCTCACATCTGATCTCTCAGCAACATCAGCTGGAAGTCCCTAATAAGCTGGAATTTCTGTTGACTGTTGTCACTCTTCTTTTCCAGTCCCCAATCTTAGATGGGTTAACCTGATAAACAGTTGAGTGAGATAAATTATTCTCCTTCCTTAGCCAGTTCTCTGTGATAGCAAAAGCACTCAGACTTATATATCTCTTTATTGTATCCCCTAAATGATTTAGAGACTCAGCATATTGCCCTACAATCTGGGTCTTCATTTTACTGGCCTTAGAAAGAATGGAAAGTTGAGTCAACTTTGATCCTGTAAGAAGAAATCAAACATTTAATATTGGTACATATTTAATGTAAGCTGCCCAGAATTGCCTTGTAGCAAGATGAGTGGAAATAAATTTAATAAATAAATACAAATAACTAAATAAGTGAGACCAATATTTTTATTCAGAAATCAACCAAGGATAGGGGTGTCAAACTCAAGGCTTGCTGGCCAGATCCAGCCTGTATGGTGCTTAGAACTTGCCCACGAGACTGCCCTGGAAACAGTGAAGGACTGGCCCACAGTGCCTCTGCCAGCAAAAACTGACTCCGGAGGCCCCCCAGACTTCCGTTTTCATCACCAGAGGGTTGCAGGAGGCCGTTGCAGCTGAAAATGGAGATCGGGAGCCCATTTTCACTGGCAGAGTGCTCAGAATGCCCCACTGGTGCCCCCGACATGAGTGCTCAGAGTGCACCACCAGTGCCCCTGGCATGAGTGATGTCAAACTGGCCATGCCCCCCCGGCCACCGCCCCTCTAAGTCCTCCGAGGTCAAACAAAACCCTGATACAGCCCTCATTGAAATTTAGTTTGACACCCTAACCCAAGACAATCACTTATTTCCTAGTGACTGACTTGGAAAAAGAAATATTTTAAATTCTAAATCAATCTTCTCTTAAAGGAAGAAAAATGAAAATATATTACATTTTCGCTATAACAATTAAGCTAAAATATCTATCCATTTCTTCCTCTGCCATTATTTCTTCAGTATTTGGTCCTGAACAATCATCCTTCTCTAAGATGCGTCTTTAAAAGCTTCAGTGAAACATTACTGAAGACGTTTTTTCAAATGCACTGCAACTAATTAGCCAGTACAAGAAGGAAGAATTGAACCTAAAAAGCCTTATAACCTTGAACAAATTTCAATTCTGTTCCAACAGTGACATCTAAAATCAAAGAACTTCACATATTTAGCTTCTAACTGCTTTAGCTATATAAAAATTTCCATTCTTATGGTATGATAATAGAATACATTTGTGGTCTTTCTGGTAGCAGGCACACCTATTGATGGTATTTGCATAACCTTATTTTCTGACCAAATACATGTTTTGTATTACTGATATAGTGTGGGACATCTACCATATGTCTTGGGGGCCATGATTCAGTATTGTGTCATTTCAAATGGAAATTAAGGTACATACTTTGTATGTACAATTTAGTGTATTCTCAACTTACATTTTATAGTAAAACAAAAATATGTAATCAGTGCTTCCAAAGCCTATGGTGATCTTGAAAAGTTATTGCCACATAGTAATTGTAAAATTTAATGGCACAGAAAGTAAAAGTTATATGCGTAACTGTAGACTAATTGAAGATTAAAGATAGATATGAACATGAATATAAATATGAAATTGTATTTAACATTCAACTGTTTTTAGAGTGAAAACTCAGAAAACAATTCAAACACCAAGTACAGTGTTTAGAATAATTATGCAAATAAAACAAGCAAATGAAATAAATATATAAGCACATCCATAAAAGAATGCATGGTGGACGAACTAAAAGGAATATCCGTTATCTTCAACAGCAACAGCAGTGCTGTGACATGTCTCAGTTCCCACGTAGTTTAGAACTCTGCCAGTTTTAGCCACCTTTTTGTATAATTAAGAAAAAGACGTTTGAGTGCATAACGCTTTGCAAAATTGCTATGTGTGATTTTCCTAGTCTATTTTACTAAATTTGATATAGATTTCTTTACTTGGCAGCCTTGCCAATTTAAAGTTTGTTCATGTTATTAGATATTACATATTCACTTAAAAGATTATTGTCCTGTCTCCTCATCTTAAATGATAATCTAAAAATGTGACAGTGTGAATTTTCCACTTTTCAACTAGTAAGTAATCTGTAAGTTGTGTAAACAGATTTCTTATTCGATCTCAAATTATTATTTTCAATTTAAAGAAGAAGCAGGCATAACATCAAGAAAATGTTTTCAGTTATAGTGTATTAAATTGTTTATAACAATGCTGTAGATACTGACCCACTTGTAATTATCAGGATATGTTGTGGATAGTCTCACAAAATAGCTGTCAGAGAAGGTAGATAAATAGTAAGAAGCATAGTTCTATTAGAATAATAAGCATCACTTGTGCTGTCCTTGATTACTTTTGTCCTTCTTAAGGCTGGGGGATGTATTTCTATTTTTATTGTTCAAGAACATTTGGATCATCCAAATATTATTGAAACTAAGTTAATGCTGTAGGCGAGTAGTTCACTGTGAGGTATGCAGATTATTATTTCTTTTCATTTGAAATGTGTTTAAAAAGTGCAGAAAGTTAAGTAAGGAAGTAAGTATGATGTGTCATCCCAAAAGGATTATCACCCATGATAATGAGTGGATAAGAAAAGTTCTTAATCACTTTTCTTGATACAAATAAGAAGAACTGCTTGAGACTTCTTTTTTCATTTTACCACCAAATACAGATAGCCCTTGACTTACAACAGTTCACTTAGTGACTGTTTGAAGTTACAACAGCACTGAAAAAAGTGACTTAAGACCATTTTTTACACTTATGATCATTGCAGCATCCCCATGGTCACATGATTTACATTTGGATGCTTGGCAAATGATTCACATTTATGATGGTTGCAATGTCCTGGACTCATGTGATCACCTTTTGTGACCTTCGGACAAGCAAAATCAATGGTGAAACCAGATTCACTTTACAACTGTGTTACTAATTTAACAACTGCAGTGATTCGTTTAACAAATGTGGCAAGAAAAGTCATAAAATGGGACTAACTCACTTAACAAATGTTTCACTTAGCGACATAAATGTTTGACTCAGTTATAGTTGTAAGTCAAGGACTACCTGTAATGTGTCATGTTTGAGTCTACAAAGAGATTCTTGCAAGTTGAGAAGCTTTCCTCTAATCCTGCAAAGTGAGGAAATTTCCCTCTCTTCTCTTGTTTACACAAAAATACTTACAGGGAATCATCTAACATCCTTGGCATGCTTTCAGAAGTAATATGGCCATTATGTATTTTTGATGATGATGTAACATTGATGATGTTATCTATTCAGTCATATCAACTTTTGGCTATTTTGTGAGCCAGGTCTCTCCATGCCTTCCGATTTTGCACTACTTCTTTGGAGTGTGTTCTATGCTCAGGCTGGTGTCAGCTTTGATGGTGTCTAACCGTTGTGTTCTTTGGTGGCCTTCTACCTCTAACTTACCCAAGCATAATTGCTTTCTCCAGTGACATGTAACATGTAAGTTATAATTGTATCAATATACAGTGTTTTTAATTAGATGTATATAATAAACTCAATAGAGAACTATAATTAGTGAAATCTAACAAGCAAATTACAAGCACCCAAATTGTTTGAGTTTTAGTATTTGCTCTGCAAACTTAAAAAAAAAAACTTGATACCATTTCAGACAGGTGGCTATCCAGTCTTTTCTTAAAAATCTCTGGTGATGAAGTATCTACAACTTCTGAAGGCAAGCTGTTCTACTAGTTAATTGTTCTCATGGTTATGAAGTTTCTCCATAATTCCAGGTTGCTTCTCTCCTTGATTAATTTCATCTATTGTTTTTTGTCTTGCCTTCAGATGCTTTGGAAAATAAATTGACCTGCTCTTGTTTGTTTCAGACTCTCAAATACTGGAATACTGCTATCATGCCCCCACAATCCTTGTTTTGTTTTGTAGGATTGTATTAGCTTTTTTGGCTGCTGTCGCACACTGATGGCTCATGATTAAGTGATCATCCACTAGGACTGCAAGGTCCCTTATTAGATAGTATTAACAAGGTCCCTTATTATATGGTAATGTGTAAATGATATAATAGGCTCCATCCAAGTAAAACTTTATACAACTTTCCTGCGAAATTACAGGTAGTAAGTGGCGCAGTGGTTGGATTGCAGTACTGCAGGCTACTTCTGCTGATCACCAGCTGCCAGCACTTTGGCAGTTTGGTCTCACCAGGCTCAAGGTGGTTGTTGTGGGCAATATGCTGATTCTGTAAACCACTGAGGAGGGCTGTGAAGCACTATGAAGCAGTATATAAATCTAAGTGCTATTGCTAATAAAGCTGTTGCTTGCATAAATGATTATCCCATTCCATTCATCAACTTCCAAATGGAAATTAAGTACTTTCAGAACATTTGTCTATGTGATTTAAAATGTTTTTTAAATGTTTAAAATGTTGCCTAATCTATAGAAACTTCCATAATTTTATTTGTAATCCTTTTCCACTTGGATTTATATATACATCAATGTTATGACTCCCCTTCAAAATTCAAACGAACAAAACAGAAAGCAGCCGTTTCTCAATTAAATCAAATGGAAAGAAGTCTTACAAGATAACGGCTGGCAGAAACCACAGCATAAATCTTTACTCTGTCCGGCAAACCAGTCCTGGCAATAAATCTCCAGTCTCAGAGCTTCTTGCTGTAACGTCCTCACTCAAATAGTCATTTTGTTCCTGGCAAAATGTACCAGCCCAGCTGTGTCCTTTTATACTCATTGAGGCAACGTGCTAATTTACTGACTCGCTCTCCTCATTCGCTCCAGCTGATTTTGCCTTCTCAACCGTCTTCTATTTTTTACATTTAACCACAAATTTTCCAAGTTCTCATCTCCACTAGAAGACTCTCTCAAAACTTCCCTGTCAGCCATTCCCGGCTGTTGATCAGATAAGGAACCAGAGGAGGTCAAAGGTCCTGACAATTCTAATGCATCAGGTCTGTCGTCCTTTGTCACGTCCATCTCCTCATCCTGGTTATCAGTCCAATCAGTAAGCCAGGCCGGCTCATATTTTTCTGCCATGACCTCTTCACTTGAACTCATATCAGTCACAGGAGCTGAATCCAAGCCCGGAGCCACAACACTATCCCTCACCGCAGGGCCCTTCCCCCGGGTCTGACGATCCGGATGCGGTTTCGAAGGGAAACATTCATGAAAGTCCCGAATGATGTCTGGAGCATGAACTGCAGACGCCTCCGTCCATGAGCAAATTTCCGAGTCATCCACTCTCCTCCCGACTAAATACTGGAAACGACCCTTGAGCCAACGCGAATCAGTAACGCTGACCACCGTGTCATCAACCTCCGCCTCCTCACGGAGCGTTGATGGGGAAGTCGTACCAGCTGGAGCATGGAGAGGACAGACCGGGGAGTCAGGAACCAAAAGAGAGTGATGGAATACAGTGTGAATACGCATGGAACGTGGTAAGGTGAGCCGGTATGCCACAGGGTTGATAACCGCCTCAATCAGGAATGGACCGATGAAACGATGGTCCAATTTCCTAATTGGGCGATCGATCCGAAGGTGTTTCATGGACAACCACACCTTGTCACCCACAGCTAACGGAGGCGGTGCTCGACGTGACCGGTCCGCAAACCGTTTATAGTCCTCTTTCGCTCGTTCAAGTTGTTGCCTTACTAAACGGTGGACCGCTTGTAGTTCCTCCAGAAAATCTTGTGTCTCAGGAACCGGTGAATCCATCCAAGTTAATGGGAAGAAGCGCGGATGATAACCTACATTCGCGAAAAATGGCGTTACCCGAGTGAAGGTGTGCTGTGAGTTATTAAAAGCGCATTCTGCCAATGGGAGGTATTTCGCCCAATCGCTTTGTCGCTGATTAACAAAACACCTCAAATATTGGGTAAGAATGTCAGTCACCTTCTCAGTCCCGCCATCAGTTTCCGGATGGTGCGCTGACGCTAAGCACACCTGAACTTGTAGCGCTGCCATTAACTGTTTCCAAAACTGTGCAGTAAACTGAACCCCACGATCAGAAACCATTCTATCTGGCAGTCCATGCAGACGAAAGATATGCTGTAAAAATAGCTGAGCCGTAGTGCGGGATGAAGGTAATCTCCGACAGGGAATGAAATGAGCCATTTTAGTCAGCATATCAACTACCACGAGCACCGTCGTGAAGCCCGATGAGGATGGTAAATGCATGAGAAAGTCCATGGAGATCGCTCCCCATGGTCTGCCCGGAGTCGGCAATGGTTGGAGGAGTCCAGGGGGCGCACCCGACGCCGCTTTCGCTTGCCTACACTCGACGCCGCTTTCGCTTGCCTACAAAGGACGCAAGAAGCAGCGTAAGAGAACACATCGTGACGAACCCGAGGCCACCAAAAAGTCCGGGTGACCAAATGCAAGGTTTTATAAAATCCAAAATGGCCAGCAGCGGGGTTATCATGACATTGTGTCATGATGAGAGCTCTCAACGACCTGGTAGGTACGTATAATAAACCCCGATGTCGGAGCAAGTCCTCTTCAATGGACTATGGAGAATCAGGTCCAAGGCCCCCCCCCCGTCTCTGCTGCGTCCACGCATCCAATTGTTGCGCCTCTCGTATGCGAGCCCGCAAGTCTACTGGATCTTGCAGTACGGCCAAGGATTCTGGTGGTAACACCGTTCGTAGAGGAAGAGGATCCTCGGGACCGATATACTCGGGCTTCCGAGACAACGCGTCTGCCCTCCGATTCTGTCCACTCGGAACATAAGTAACGGAGAAATTGAACCTGGCAAAAAACAACCACTGAATCTGACGTTGGTTCAATTTCTTAGCTGTGGTCAAATGTTCCAAGTTTCGGTGATCTGTCCGAACCTCTACCTTGTGCCGAGCCCCCTCTAAATGATGTCTCCAGGTCTCAAAAGCAGCCTTAATGGCCAACAACTCCTTTTCCCAGATGGTGTAGTTGCGCTCTGAAGCTGTGAGCTTCCTAGAATAGTATGCGCATGGGAAAAGAGGCGCGCCATCCTTCGAAGCTTGTAACAGTACCGCTCCGATAGTGACATTAGAGGCATCTGTCTCGACCACAAATAGACGATTCAGATCAGGATGCCTCAATATCAGCTCGGCTACAAACGCTTTCTTTAAAATGTCAAAAGCCTGTTGTTGCGGGGCCCCCACACAAACGGGACCTTCTTACGGAGGAGCTGAGTTATGGGGTCCATTACTTTAGCAAAGTCCGGGATAAAGTCCGATAGTAGTTGGCGAATCCTAAAAGGCGTTGGACGTCCTTGACTCGACGAGGGCTTCCCAACTACACAATGCCTCAACCTTTTTAGGGTCCATAGCAATGCCCTCGGGAGAAATGATGTGCCCTAAAAACTCTATCGACGACTGAAAAAAGAAACACTTCTCCAGTTTCGCATAGAGCTTATGCTCCCGAAGACGATGCAGCACTTGACGGACCTGATGAAGGTGGTGATCCCTGGACCGAGAGTAGATTAAAATATCATCCAGATACACCACGACAAACCGATCCAGCCTGTCCCGAAAAATGTCGTTCATCAAATGCTGGAATACAGCGGGAGCGTTGGTTAGACCAAATGGCATGACGGTGTACTCGAAATGACCATAACGAGTGCCAAACGCCGTCTTCCATTCATCCCCCTTGCACATCCGAACCAGGTTGTAAGCCCCACGCAGATCGAGTTTAGTGAAGATAGTAGCCTCCCGCAACTGCTCCATCAATTCCGGATAGCTATTCCTCACGGTGATAGAGTTTAGTCGTCTATAATCACAACAGAGACACAGTTCTCCCGACTTCTTCTTAACATAAAGAACGGGAGCCGAAAGAGGGGACGACGAGGGTCGAATAAATCCCCGAGCTAAGTTTTTATCCAAAAACTCTCGGAGTGCAACCAACTCGGGCTCCGACATGGAGTATAATCTCCCCTGATTAATGTCCCGTAACCGTCTGTCCACAGTTTGTATCTTAATTGGGTTCTCAAACATCGCTCTCATTTGTTGGAGAAAACCCTGGAAATTGTTCAACAACGGGCTATCTTGAACTAACAAGGGAGTAGCCCAATTAGCCGCCTGCCCAGTTAATAAACTGATCATAAATCCTACTTTAGACCGGTCGGTTGGGAAGTCTTCAAGCCTCAGAGAGATAAACAATTGGCATTGACCCATAAATGCCGGAAACCTGTCCATTTGCCCAGAAATTTCTCCGGCATGGATACTGGGCTTTTCCTCACAGGAGGGGCAGGGGGAACAGCAGCAGGGCTTGATAAGCTGGAAACATAATTCAGCAATTGTGTTACCTGATTCTGAAGCGTCACTGCTTTGCAGTAGCTGATTAATTTGTTGTTGTTGCTGCTCTACCAAACGCTGCAGTTGATTTGAATCCATCTTGCTTTAAAGATGGTTTGTTTGGGCCAGGAACAATAATGTTATGACTTCCCTTCAAAATTCAAACGAACAAAACAGAAAGCAGCCGTTTCTCAATTAAATCAAATGGAAAGAAGTCTTACAAGATAACGGCTGGCAGAAACCACAGCATAAATCTTTACTCTGTCCGGCAAACCAGTCCTGGCAATAAATCTCCAGTCTCAGAGCTTCTTGCTGTAACGTCCTCACTCAAATAGTCATTTTGTTCCTGGCAAAATGTACCAGCCCAGCTGTGTCCTTTTATATTCATTGAGGCAACGTGCTAATTTATTGACTCGCTCTCCTCATTCGCTCCAGCTGATTTTGCCTTCTCAACCATCTTCTATTTTTTTACATTTAACCACAAATTTTCCAAGTTCTCATCTCCACTAGAAGACTCTCTCAAAACTTCCCTGTCAGCCATTCCCGGCTGTTGATCAGATAAGGAACCAGAGGAGGTCAAAGGTCCTGACAATTCTAATACATCAGGTCTGTCATCCTTTGTCACATCCATCTCCTCATCCTGGTTATCAGTCCAATCAGTAAGCCAGGCCGGCTCATATTTTTCTGCCATGACCTCTTCACTTGAACTCATATCAGTCACAGGAGCTGAATCCAAGCCCGGAGCCACAACACATCAATAGTTTTCATTTCTTTTTTATTGCTAAGTCAGCATGAAAACGTATAGATTAAACAGAATCAGGAAACCAACAATGTCTTGTACCTCTTATTTTTCATTATTTTAATGAAAAAATATGCAGAATCTATATAAAAGCGAAATACCACTCATGCATCATCACAAAATCTCCAGAACCGTAAAGCCTACAAACTTAAAATTTGGCATATATCTTGGCTTCTAGGTGCTCACTAAGAAAGGATTTTTCAAAATGACTATCAGAACATTAATATTTTGCATTTGTATATAATTATAAACATATAATACATTAGCATTTGCATATAATACATTAGCATCAGCATTTGTATATTATTATAAACATATTCTGATGCTAAGGAGTTCTACTCCCCCTCCCCACTTGAAAAGAAATCTGTTCCAAATGCAAAACATAAGCACAGGACAGGAGTTTCAATTTCAGTTTCAGTTTCACAGCAGCAACCAGCTTTAGTTCAGAACAGTTGAACTAAGCCATGCCCAGGCTCCTTGCTGTCTCCTTCTTGCTCACACAGCTAATACTTTCCAAACAGCCCTCAACTCGCTCACATACTGTCAGGACGCTAGCCAGATGAATACTGATGGATGCTGGTAGGTAGAGGCAGAATTTTCCCCTTATTTTCCTTCCCAAAAACTAAGCCCAATCACATAGTATCAAGCTAGTATATTGATATTTTAGATTCTCAATTTGAATACAGGTTAATTTAGACATTTAAATTAAAATATGTTGTTTTTAACTCTTCAAGAACTGATATCAGTTTGACAATTTGGTTTGTGTTAGAAAACATTCTAATGCAGTGTTTTAATCTATATCACATAGAGAATTCAAAGACAGTTCACCATATCAGACAGGGGAGTAAGGACATTTCTGTTATCCAATCCAACAGATAATATAATATAAGCAACTTATAAAGTAGTAGGATGTACTTTCTGCTTAAATCAATTTTTTTCTTATATAATTTAGCAGAATATCTTGTGCCATCTCTGTTTGTAGAGAGCATCTTTTATTGTTAAGCCTGCATGTTGTTTTTTATCAGATAGAATGGAAATTAGGCAGTCCAACTTTGTGGTGTACAGATAGTCCTTGATTTACAACTACAAAATTATGAGCCCAAAATTATGGTTGTAAATTATGGCAGAAAGCAGGCCCAAGGCTTGTGGGGACCCTACTAGATGGGAGGTAGGCTCAAAGGATCTATTGGGGCAGAATGGGGGAGAAGATATGTGGGTGGGGCAGCTAGTTGGTCATAAGGTGGGTAGTTTGCCAAGCACCTGAATTTTCTGCACATGACTGTGGGATGCTGCAGCAGTTGTTATCTCAGGTACAGGTCATCAATCCCTTCATTGAGTGCTGTTGTAATTTCCGAAAGTAGTTGAACGAATGATTATAACTATCAATATATGTTTCTTTGGTGCAGTCATTTATTATGTGTCTGTTCTTTGATTTCGGCATTGCAGAAGTCCCTAAATCGATAACTTCCAGGTGGTTTAGAACAGTGGTCCCCAACCTTTTTTGTGCCGCAGCCCGGTACCGGCATCACAAAATCATCCGCGGCCCGGTACCGGCATCAGCACGCATGGCAAGGCGAGCCGAGCGACCGGCCAGCCAGCCGTCCCCTGCTTCTCCCTGCCACCTTCAACTCCTCCTTTGTACCTGTGTCGATGGGCTTCGCGACGGCTTCGGGACGGTCGCTCGGCTAACCTTGCCATGCGTGCTGAAAGAATCCTCGCGCCTTAGTTTTGTTCAAGCTGCCTTCCCAATGAAACTAGGCGAGGATTCTTTCAGCACCTAAACGCCGCTTTCTACCTGGAAAAGCTCACCGAAGCACTTTTTCATCGAAACAAGATGGCGGCGCCCAGCAAACTGGCGGCCTGGTAGAAATTGTTCCACGGACCGGTACCGGTCCAGGGACCGGTGGTTGGGGACCCCTGGTTTAGAATTACAGCGCTCTGGAATAATCTGTAGTCATGCTGAATTTGGATTATGTGATTTTGGAAGTCCATATAGTGCCTGTTTTATTTTCAAGCTACACTATTCCCTCTCTAACCTCCTTATTATTACTCTTCAGTAAATTCCATGTTTTGGAAATGAAAGTCTTGGATGTGGAATAAGATTGTAAAAAACACTAACCATAAATAGTTTTCAAAGTTTAGAACTGAGATTCTTTTCTTTGGTGGTGGTGATTATTTTTCAAACTGTCCTCTTATAAGTCATTTTAAAAGTTAACTTTTAGGACATCTGTTCTGTGTAGTATTCTTGGGGATTATTGAAAATGGGCAAATTTGGCAACCCTGCTTGCCAAATAAAGCAATTTGTTTAAGTTGTTCAGTAAAACTACTCTTCTAGAAGCTTAGCCAATCGATATGAACATGAATTCCTAATATTTTACTTATAATCTTGGTTCTTATATTCTTTGAGGGAATAATTATACTTTGCTGAACAGAAGGACTGACTTTTACAATAGACAATAAATCCTCTGCTTTTTAATGATATGAAGATTTACATCTATATAATGTTTTCATTGCTGGGACCTTTTTTAGTGCTCAAATCTAGATGGCAATGCTCTGTCTTCAAGTTGTTTCCATGCAGAACATGTATTTTACCACCTTTTTAAAAAAAATTTTTTAAGAATAATTCTTTTAAGCTCTAACACTGGAAAACAAGATCTAAACCCAACAGGAAACATATTTAAAAATTCACCTGAGCAAAAGAACATGAAAACTTGGGCAATATGAAAAGAATAGATTTTATTAAAGCACATTTCCCACTATCCTGTCAGAGCTGAAGAAGCTTCTTGGATGAGAAGGGAAACGCCTTCAAAAGAAAAAACAAGAAAGTCCAGTTGCCTCCTGAAAAAGCACCTTTAAGATAAAGCATGTACTGTATTAACAGACATCAGATAATATTGTGCAGGTGCCTGGTGGATTCTGTTGTATTCCAAAGAAAACCTAGAATCATTCTTAAGACTCCGATAAATCTTTTAAGTGAGGATTTGCTTGCTGCTTAAAATGAAGGTGCAACATTTGCTTTGGATTCAAAGCCTTCTAATTTTGAGAGAAACTTCACTAAGGCGAAGTGGCAGAAGAGACACCTGGAGTACACAAATGAGGATCTTCACTGAGGATTATTTCATTGTAATAACACTGCAAAACATAATTATTTTTCCACTCTTTATCACATATGTAGATAGATAGCCAGAGGTCCTTTCAGGGTTATCTAATTCGTTTTCGGCCCAAGGAAAATCTACAGAGCCACTGTGGGTACTACTCAAGAGATTTGTCAGAAAGTTGCTCAGATCCATTCTGAATTAGACTCTGACTGTCTAGGTCCCTCAGAGTTGACAAGATATAGATTAGTATAGTTACCTGGGAAAAGTTCAAGCCTTATAGTCTTGATAAAGCAGGAAGTGTTTTGGGGACTGTAAGTCTGGTAACTTGTTTGTTGGGTTCATGACTTTCCTGATTGTTTACGATCTCTCAGGTGTTGGTATATGCTTTGATCCTTGAGGGAACATGAGGTATTACCAGCTGTTAAAGAAATAGTAATTTATCCCTTCTCCAGGAAACCATTTCTGGATCTAATGGTTCTAGACAATTATCACCCTGTCTCTAATCTTCTCCTTTTAGTGTAAGTTTTTGACAAGATAGTTGGTTTACAGCTCCAAGAATGCAAAAGAAACAAATTAACTGAATCTTTTTCAATCAGCTTTCAAACCAGATGTATCACTGCATTCATTTCATTTGTATATTGGGGTGTATAACATTCCTTGATGTCTCAGCTGTCTTCAATATTACCAAGAATAGTACCATATCTCTAGGAGCTAGGATTAAGGGATACATTGGTTCTTCTGTTTCCTACTGAGACAGTTCCAACAAGGACTGGTAAATGGGGAGAGATTTATTTATTTGTTTAATTTATATTGCCGCCTATTCGCCCATGGTGACTTGAGGCAGCTTACACAATGTAGAATCATATTTAAAACAAAAAATAAAAAACAAAAAAACTAACAAAAAGAATCAAATAAATTAGTGAAGTACAATAGAACCAAATTTGGGAAAAGAAAAAAACAAAACAAAAACCAACTCCCATTCCCCTGCCCTGATGACAGCAGATCACACTATCCATTTGATGGGCTTTACCCCTCTCTGGGTTCCCCAGGCCCACTGGCAAAACCAGGTCTTCAATGCCTTCTGGAAGAGTATTAGTGAGGGGGCCATTCTAATCTCTGGGGGAATGATATTCCAGAAAGAGGGAGCCACCACGGAGAAGGCCCTTCTTCTGGGTCCCACCAAGTGTATCTGTTGAGGTAATTCCCCGTTAGGAGAATGAGTGCACACAGGGAGACGTAGTGAGAGTGGTGAAGAATAACACACAACTAGCACACAGATACACTGTATAGTAAAATGTAGGTTTTTACTTCCAGTAAAAACGGTTGAGCAAAGTCCAACAAGCAGTCCAAGTCATTCACAGTTAAAGCAGTCAGTTTTCAGTCCAGGGATAATCCAATAACAAAGTCCAGTATCAAAAACAGTTCAGTAACAGACTTATATCAAATCCAAGAAGACCTATGATCAGTCAATAGTCAATTAGGAACGGCAACACTCTCCAGAAAAACAGAACAAGAACAAGCCAGGTTTCTGGCTCCATCTTATGGCCGTTTGAGGAACCACACCCAATTACAGTTTTAGCATTTTCTTAAAGAGACAGTATTAAAATGTCTACCCTGGTTTATCTATTTTCCAACCCAACTATTAGGTGACTTACATTCCTAACAGTATCTCTCACAGGGGTGGGACCCGCAACATTCCCTGCCTCCTCGTTCTAATGGGTTGGGTAGATGTGACTGGCAAGAAATGTTTCCTTAGTAACCCGGACCCAAGTCATGGAGGGCTTTAAAGGTGACAACCAGCACCTTGAATTGCACCCAGAAGCGAATCGGCCACCAATGCAGCTCCTGCAGGAGAGGTAAAACGTGCACACCAGGGTCTGCACAAAACCATGCGGCCGCTGCATTTTGCACCAACTGGAGCTTCCAGATGCTCTTCAAGCGAGCCCCATGTACAGTGTGTTGCAATAATCAAGACGGGAAGTGACCAGGGCATGAGTGACTGTGAGTTGGGACTGCTGATCCAGGAAGGGGCATAACTGGTACACAACCCTCAGTTATGCAAAGGCCCTCCTGGCCACAACTGCCACCTGCTCTTCGAACAGGAGTCGTGAGTCCAGAAAAACCCCTAGATTACGCACAGGGTCTGTTTGGCATAGTGCCACCCCATCCAAGACTAAAGGTGGTAATTCTCCCTGAGCCAATGAACCCCAAACCCAGAGCCACTCAGTCTTGCAAGGGTTTAGTTTCAACCTGCTGCTCCCCATCCAGCCCCTAACAGCCTCCAGGCATTGTGAAAGAAAGGACAAGCAATACTTAATTCACCACGGGCCGAGACATACAGCTGAGTATCATCAGCATATTGATAATACCTCAGTCCAGGATGATGGATGATCTCACCCAGCGGCTTCATATAAATGTTGAACAGGAACAGAGAAAGTACCAAGCCCTGCAGAACCCTGTAAAGCAGTGGGTGAGGGTTGGATCTCTTCCCTTCCTATCAACACTGACTGAGAGCGGCCGCAGAGGAAGGAAGTGAACCAAGACAGCACAAGGCCTCCCACTCCCATCCCCTGAAGCTGCCTCAGGAGAATCCCATAGTCAATGGTATCAAAAGCCATCGAGAGGTCAAGTAGAGCAAGGATGCATGCACTACCCCATCCCGCTTCCACCAGAGATCATCCAAAAGTGCAACCAATGCTGTTACTGTCCCAAATCCAGGTCTGAATCCTGACTAGGGGTCGAGATAATCCGTTTCATCCAGAAACCTCTGGAGCTGCTGCGTGACCACCTTCTCAACAACCTTCCCCAAAAAGGGAAGATTGGAGAAGGTCGGAAATTATCCATCCAGGTGGAGTCTAGTGATGGTTTCTTAAGAAGAGGGTGGACCACAACCTCCTTAAAGTGCTGGGTCACCGTCCCCTCCTATAGAAAAGCATTAAGCCTTAGACCCTTCTTTGTGGGGTTCCTTAAAGTTCTGCGTTCTTTCTACTTCTATTACTAAATTCCATAGCCATTTCTATTTAACAGCTACATTAAGCCACAGATATGCACTTAGATATTATACATGTACTAATTATATGTCTAGTATCCAGGATGACCAAGAGATGCATCAGGGTTTTTCTCAATGTTTGGTATTATGGGATCCAAATGAGGATAAATCCGTTTTAGTTTAACCCAAACAAAACTGAAGAAGACCCTTCAGAGTTTTAGCAACTTTCTACCATTGTTCTCTATAGGATCACTATTGGTGTATTGTATTGGTGTGTTGTCTTGTGATCACAACTGCTGTTTAAAGACCAAGTGACAGCTGTGATGAACTAGACCTTTGTCAAACTGTTACCTTGTCTGCCAGTTATGTACATTCCTGGATCTCCCAGAAAGCCTGGACATGGCTACTTGTGCCATTGTCATTTCCTACCCTTGCAATGTGATCTACCCTTGAACATCTTCCAAAGCCACAATTGATCCAAAATGTAGCGGAACAGATAGTTATGGTTTCAGTATGGTATACCCATATAATACCATTATTTCATGAATATTATGCCTTCCAATAGACTTCCAGATATAAATCAAGAAGCTTGTTATCACTCATAGTACAAAGCTGAGCTATTTGTAGATTGAATTGTATAGACAGACAAGAGACAGAAGAAAAAAAACCTTCAGTTCTTGTGATATTCATGCAAATTATAGGCTACAATGCACTGATAATGTTACTTCGTTTGGTTAATGAAATGTCCACTGGACTCAGAGAGCACAAGTACCCTTCACTTTGGATCTTGTACAGTGACTAAGTAGTAGGATATTCACTGTCATGATAGCATCCATTTAACTATAGTTAGTGCAAAATAACTTACAATGAGTTATTGAGATAACTTCAGCTGAAAAAATGTACGGTACTCTTAATTTTAGCTACAGTTCTGTTTTTTTTTCACATTTTCATGCATTTGGTTTTAGTGAGTAATAATTCACAAACCATTGTGTTCAAACTAATTTACAGTATCTACAATATGTTGTGTTACCACTTAATTAAAATTAAAAGAAAATACCAGTTATATATTTAGAGTTTTCCTTTACCAATTTCATTATTTTAGATAAGAGAGATCATCAGAAATGAACACAAGAGTGATCATTAATAACAATATTCTGCTAGCAGGCTTTCGTTCTCTCTCCTGAGGTCAGACATGTTGAGCTGAGATTAATCAGGTTGACATTTCATGCTGGTGGGTCATGAATGTAGGATAATAGTATTAAATGGTGATTCGGTTGCTGTGGAAAGCAGCACTCATTATTCAGCCAGTGCATTAAATCATCATGAAAAACAACTGGAACTTTTGCCCATCTGTTTTGCACACCTCCAAAGTAACAAGTGTCTGTTTACATTGAATCTGTATCTTGCTTCCATCTTTAAGAACACATCAGAACTGCCTTATCAATAGCAATTCTTTTAGTTAAACCAAGCTAATCTTTTCTTGCATGAAGAATTATTTGTATAAATACTTATACAAATAAGTCTTAAGCTAAATAGAATTAGGTTGGAAAATACAAAGTTATTTTACTTCTATTAATTTTTAATATTTAACAATATTAATTTTCTGTTAATTTTATTAATATAAATTTTATATTTTCTATTAATTTTTGTTAATTTTTAGTAAATTGGGAATATATATTGCAATATCTTACATTGGATTTCCAACATATAATTCTGTATACTATTAACTTATTAATAAATATATTTATTATGCAAAAGGATAAAATAGCAAATTACAAATGTAATCTAAAATTTGGCTTTAGATAAAACACAAAATATTTGAAGAATGTTACATAATACACTTAAAAAAAACCTAACAAATTGATGTGTTACTAAAAGATAAAAATACAGCTGTTGCATCTGTAATTTTTGGATTATCATCTATAAGTAAAATGGTGACATATTCAGAAATACCACTTCCTGGTTTTGATTTTAAACTAGGCCAAATAATATTCTGTTGAAGACTCTTACTCACAGTACAATAAAATAGATCCCATTGTTTCAAGGTTAATAGCATTATAGAGATAAAATCTTTGACAGATGGGAAGTTTTTGAAATCTACCATATAGCCTATTGGATGGTACAAAGACTATTCTGTATTTACTTAAATATGAACTATTAAGTTACTTAAGGAGCTGTAATGTATATCTGTAATTAATTTCAAAAGCTATAGATGAGCATGGAGCTTTAGCTTTAGCCGTTAATTCCTGTATTGAATTATCCCATAAACTTTGTATATTATAATGAAATGCTGATGTCATGGCTCTGGAAAATAAATTACCAGAATCGATACCTGACTGATTTTATGGACCATCTATTTTTACTGGTTGTCCTCGACTTACAACCATTCAAAGTTCCAATGCAACTAAAGATGTGACTTATGACCATCTTTCAGACTTACAACTATTGCAGTAGCCCCACTGTCATGTAATCAAAATTTAGACATTTGGCAACTGGCCTGTATCTATGATGGTTGCAGTGTACCTGGGTCATGCAATTACCTTCTGCAAATTCCGACAAAGTCAAAGGGAAAGTCAGTGTAATTTAACAGCTGTGCTTCTAACTTAACAACTGCAATGATTCATTTAACACCTGGGGCAAGAAATGTGATAAAATGCTCACTTAGCAATTGTCTTATTTCTTATAGCACCTTATTTCGTTGTTCTCAGGTTTCTGAGTACAATGACAATAAATTTATCTATCTATCTTGCTTAGCAATGGAAATTTTCGGCTCTGTTTTGGTTGTATATCGCTGAATACCTGTCCCACACATCTACAAAAGATTCATTTGATATTTCCTGAAACAAACCTTCCTTGTTTTTAAAACGTATATATGTAACAAAACTTAATAGTCTTTAGCTAAGCTTTTGTTTTCAAAGGGCATTGCCCATTTTCCAGGAAAATAACGATTTGGAACATGCCTTAATATACTTTTTAAAAATCTTTAAAGTTTCACCTGTAGTTTGCTATGTTATTACAGGGGGTCCTCAGTTAACAACCACTCGTTCAGTTAGATGGTGTTAAACAAGTGGTACTTAACACTCGGTGCTCAAAGTTATGACTGTCCCAGCACCCCCTGGTCATGTGATGACAATCAGGTGCTTAATTTGCACTTAAGAGATGTTGCAGTATCCTGCAGTCACCTGATCATCATTTTCATCCTTCTCTGCCAGTTTTCCACAGTCAGTGATCAAGTTGGCAGGGAAAGTTGCAAACTGCTTGGGTAAGTCTGCCCCACCCACCCACCCATCCTAACTCCCCGCACTCATACTATATCTCTTGACCCACTTGAACAACCTTCTGCATCCCACAACAGCCACCACAAGCCCCGCCATGTTTGCACTATGCTGTGTCATACCCTTATATTTCCTGCACAAGCCAGACACTCTCACACTATACCTCTTCAGCTCCTTGTGCACTCTGCCTCAGCCTCCATAAGATGGTCTTGCTCCGGCTCCTTACAGCAGCCGCCCATGTCATATCACACTAGCTCTTCATACACACCCCACCTGAAGTAGCCCCTATAAGACTGCACCATTCTCATGCCATGGGACACTGACCCCTCAAAACACTTTTCTGCACCTGGCAGCAGACCCAATAGTCCGATTGCGAGTCATCTAGGACTTTCAACTTCCTGCTGAATCTCCTACTGACCTTGCTTGTTGGAAGCTGCTAGGGAGTTGCAGAGAGGTCCTCAATTAGCAACAGCTTTGGAAAATACAGGGATTTTAAACTATACAATGCAATCTTGTGATATTGCATTTTAGGGTGACATTGCTTAACGATGCAAATTCTGGTTCCTCATTGCTGATTGAGGACTGCTTGTATTAGCAAATATAATCCAAATTGGAGCTCCATATAGAATTTGAGGTGCAATTTTTTCATCAAAAACTTATATTGCTGCAGGAACAAATCTCCCTTTGAATAAAAATATTGAAGCAAGGCCATCATAGTATAGATGTTGCTATCAGAAGTGTTGCACTGCAATTATGTTGCCAGGATAGGCATGATTAAATAAAATACACAAATAACTAAAATGTTCCATGTTATCAGATAAAATTGAAATTTTAGGCTCTACTTTTTTAAATTCTTTTTTTCAAAAACCAGAATTTTAGTTTTGACATACTGGAGTTGATTTGTACTAGAATTTCTTGGTAATATTTAACTAGTGCATGAAGTAGATGTTTGAAGCTCAATCTAATAGGTAAAAGAAAAATAGTACCATCAGCAAAGGGCACATTTTATGTGCTTTATATATACATGTGACTTCATAGCAAGTTATGTTGAACAAAGACAACAACAAATTAACAGCCTTAATTGGTTTGCTTATGATACGATGGATGGATGGATTTTGGAAAACGGTTATTATTTGGAAGTCAAACAATATGACTCAATTTTATAGATTTTAAAAATTATTTGAAATATACACTTGATGCCTTCATTGAATGACTGCAGTATCAAAAACTGATCTCACTGCTCAGTAGAAAAGATACAGATTGAACAATTTGTATTCTCCCTCTGGGATAAATGCTAACTCCATATGGAGTTGTTTCTCCATAAAGAAATGCAAACTACCATCAGAGATTACTTTGCCACTAGAGGTCAGTCTTTAGTAATCAACCTTTAACGAACCAGAACTGTCAAAAAAGGTAATAAATTACACAGTGGACTTTCCTAATTATGAATTCCTATTTAATCACTCACTGACAAGTTAAGTGAGGCAGTAGGTCCTATGTACTTTGCATATATAGTTATGCTCATATATTATTATATTTCTTTAGAGGTGGGTCTTTAATCATATAGTAGGTCATTACCAAAGAGTCTCTTATCTAGTCATAATTACTTATTATGGAAAGTAATTAACTTTGTTACCCTCTTGATTCTGTTCCCAGCAAAAAAAGCATTCACCTTATCAACAAACTAGATTTTTTTATATAATAAAACATTTGATATAAAAGGAACTTTTAAACAATGTAATAAAATAGATACAAAATAAAAACATGATGGGGTAGATACAAAAAATATCTTCAGTATGATACATGGAAATGATAGATTGGATTTCAAATGATGAACCATAACTTGAATTTTTCAATATTGTGATTAAAATTAATATGGAAAGATACACAAATTAAATAAGTTTGGACTATAAAAACTTCTTTCTTTTCCAGTTGAGTAGATAGAACTAAAGCATTTCCATTCATAAAAATACAATTTTGTGTATGATAATTTGACAAGTAATCTTATGTAAGCATCTGTGAAGAAAAAATTATTTTACAAGCCTTTGGTAGTATACATAATGCTAGTAAGCTCAGTTGAATTCAGACCCACACAAAAATGGTTTAAAAGTTGATTCAGAAAAGAAATTAGTGAACCGTTACAATTCATTAAGAACACTGCAGTTGCTTACGAGAATATCTGTTAGATGATACCCTGTTTCTCCAACAATACGGCCTCCCCCAGTACGAAGTCCCAGCATGTTTTATAGGCATGAAATGAAATTAAGCCCCTCCCCCCAAATTAAGGCCTATATTAAAACATGCGAAATGGGGGGGAATGGTGGGGGGGCTTGCCGTTAGGAAGTATTTTTGTTGCACACCCAGATATGGTGCTGCCTGCGTTGACCCCGATACGAAGTGCCCCACCAATGCCGAGGTCAACATCCAAGCCGTCGCTGCCCTCCCGCCCAAAGATGCAAGTGGGGGGAGAAATTAAGTCACCCCCGAAAAGACAGCCTAGCCATTTTTTCAGGGCTCAAAAAAAAAAAAAGACTCGGCCTTATTATATGAGAAAAAGGGTAGGGCTGCTCCCTAAACTAATGAAAGCTTTGGATAAACAAGCACTTCTATGAATCTTGCATATTTTAAGTGAATAATACCATCAAAATTTATTGTCAAACAATGCTATTGATCATATGTACAAATTGCAGAACAAGCTATCTAATAAAATGCAGCTCTCCAAAGCCTTTTTTCAATAAACAACAAACAATCCCTCCTTTGTAATTCATTGGCTAAGGGGAAAAGGTGTAAGGCAGGTCAGAAAGGTAAATGAGTATCAGGAATGGGAAATGTCTTCAAAATTTGTGAAAAGCAGTATAAGGTGAGGTTCTTCCCACTTGCAGGAGTTGTATAATGGCACTGAATGAATGTTGTTTTTGCCTGGTTCTCAACATTATGGCTATTGCAGTATTCCCCACCCCCCCAGTCACATGATCGGAATTTGGGCTCTTGGCAGCCTCCCACATTTATGACCACAGAATGCGCTTGTTTTGAAAAGAAAAATCAGAAAGTGCAGTTGTCTCTTTTAAAAAAAGCACCTTTGGGACAACCATAACATGGATGACTGAAAATCTCCATAGACAGGATACACTTCAATTCCCCCATCTGCCTGTGTCCTCCCCATCTCTGCTCTTTTGATCACCCTGCATTCTACTGTTCTTGGTGTCCTGGACTCTGTCCTGCCCTCTGCCATTTTGCACACCACCACCATCCACCAACCATTTGTCATTCTCTCCCTGCTGATGATGGGGTGCATCCTTCTGATTCTTACAAAGGACTCAAAAAGACCTTCTAAAGGCAGCAGCTACCTCACAAAGGGCCAGGCATGCTTCAGCAGCAGTAGCAGAAGGATAAAAACGGTGAATGAGCAGAGGGTTAGGTGGCTGAAAGGGCTGAGGGAAGAGATAGAGAGAATTGATGAGTGGGGGAATTGAAGTTGAGGCAAAGATGACAAGGTAAGAGAAGTATGAGGCCCTTGCTAATAATAGCCGGGTCCTGACCTAACAACCACAACTAACACTATCTTACCTGCCATTGCTTAGTATTGCAATCATGTGGTATTTCACCTCATTACTTAGCAATAGAAACTCCAGTCCCAATTAGGGTTGTTAGATAAGAACTACCTGGATTTACATTGTAATTTTTTTTCTATCAGTTTCACTTTCAGACACTCTTATTACTAAATCCTTGAAGTACTGCTAAAATAATTTGTAGAAGTACTGCTGAAAAAAATATTAAAGCTGTCAACATGCATATATATCTAGTCCTTGAATATTTCTGGATGACTGCATGTGTTTGTTAAAATATTTTTGTTTAACCAGCTTTAACTGGTAATGTTTATCTTGAGAAATATATATTTTAATTCTGCTAATCTTGAAAATATTTTGGTTTTTCTTATTTTAGGATCAACTTCCAACATTGGGGAATACAAAGGTGTGATGACCCGGGGTGTGGCACAAAAATAACAAAGTCACCAAAGTAGATAAATTCCCTTTAATGCCTCCAACTTGGCCCCCAATGTTTAGTTATCCTTGGCTGGAGGTCAGACTCTTCCAAAAACAATCTACGAAGGGAAGAAATGCAGTCACAACCCAAAGTAAAGATAATTAGTGTAGTGTGAGAGGTGGAATGACTGAGGTGAATGCGGAGCAACTTCAGCTTTAAACTTTATTGAAACAATAAAGGGTTGCCGCAACTGCCGCGCTAACAAGGCAGCCAGCTGGCGGGCAATGGCTGATGCCGTTTGACAGCTCCCTTTTATAGTCAGCTGTCAAACGGCATCAGCCAATAGGAGCAGTCCATGTTCCTGCTGGAAGCACGGACCAGAGTGAAGACCTTTTGGAACGTACCAATTAGAAATAAAAAACCCAGCACAAACCATGCTGAAGTAATTAACACGACAGGCCAGGATGATAAATTACAGGCTTTCAAAAAATAACGCAGCATCCACCAAACCCAGATAATCCTCAACAAAGATAATGCCTGCTTTGCTTCCAGCAACTTTGCCATGTGCAGTTTGCCCTTTTAAACAGTCTTCCCAGCTGCAGCCCATGAAGGGGATCAAGGCCCTTTCCTCTCCCGTAAGCCACATTGCTCCCTTCTTTGTTCCTTCCTGCGTGCTCTAGAATGAAGAGGGGATGGCTCTGGGTCTTCCTCTGAATGCCCAGCCAGACAGTGCCCTTCCTCCATTTCTTCCGTAGGCACCGGATCCACACTCACACTCCCTGTCAGCTGTTCAATCTCCCCCCTCAGAATCAGACTCCAACAAGGGCATGATACAAAGGACTACAGTTCTAAAATAGCATATTATTCTAGTCCAGACAGATTTTTTTTCTTTACTAGTCAAAATAATTTTATATCCAGTTCTCTTGGCTTTTACTTATCCAGTAACTTCAAGCGCTACAATTTCTTTTTACCATTATCTGACATGACTAGGATAGATTAGAACAAAGATAAAGAGTTGATTCGTCTGCTGAATTATTTTTTTTGTCTCGTGTTAATTTTGGAATTTTTCATTCCCTAGATCTGTTTTCTGTCTCCAGGGATCAAGATGCAACTAACTTCCCGTGCAGCTTTGTTGGCTTTCCTTTCTACATTTTCCCCCCACTTATGCCCATGGCCAAGTTCAAATACTTAAACTCTTACAAACACTCATCACCTTATTTTGAAGCATAAATCCTTATATTCTTGTTCCTCATGGGTCAGGAAATTTCCTCCCATGAGCGCTGTACTGAATCACAAGTTTCATGGTTTTTTAGGCTATATGGTGTAATGATTGCAAAGCAAATTCCCTAGTTCTTTGAAGTGTCTCATAGATTTCCCCCCCTGAGACTAGAAAAATATACTGGAAAAGTATAAAATAGGAGTGCACATTTATGCAGCTTTTAGGGATTCTGCAGCAGTGGTTTTATAATGAGAGCTGGCACTTTCCTATTTGAGCTACCCATTGCAAAATGGTAATCTAAATCATATATAAATTATTCTTGGAATACAAAATACACCAAATGGTGCTGGACTTAAAGCAATATACTCCAGAATTTTTTACTTAGAAAATCAATAATGAAATTCTGGTTGGTTCTTGCTAAAAATTTGGCTACACTTTTACTTTGTAGGTGGTTTCCTACAGCACTGTTTATATCCGGACACAAAATCTTGGTGACATAGAAGCCTATCATCATTAAGAAGCTGGTGTTTTACAGTGGCAATTATATAATAGAGTAGATAATGCCCCAGAATTCCCAGAGAAACACCAGTACTGGTAAGAAAGGGAATTTTTAAAATAGAAAATATATTGGTGCTATTATTACTGCAAATAATTTATATGGCTACATTGTCAAGCTTCAGCACCTTTCAGTGAATTTAACATCGGAATCTGTCATATGCACGAACTTACATATAATGTTCTTTTTTTGCCTTTGATACTTTTATGCAAATGTTTGTTTTCTCTAGGTCTTGGTGGTGACACAGTCGTAATTTGAGTTGGGTCACCACTGGTAAGGAAATCATTATTCTGATGGCATGAGCACAAAGAAAGGGAACTTATCATACAGTAGAAGATTATGATCTCTAAGAAGGAACAGAATTAGCAAGATGAAATTAATATATTTCATTTTTTGATTAATTTTGATAATTATGCTTTTTAAAAGAAAATTTTATGAGTATTTAGATTTAAAGATATACTGTACTTTTGGGGGAAATTGTCAATATATTGTAACTTAAAGATCTCTATTGAAAAGAGATTGAGACATAAGTATTTTTGAAAACGGAGAACCATTTTGGAAATGTGATGTTCGCTGTTTTTATCTGGGATTTAATTAAATTTGCTTGTACAGCATAGCTCGTTAGACATCTTCTCCATGTGGATAGATCTCAAGCCAGAATAGCTCATTGTTTACAGTGCTGTGTTGCTCTTTCAGCAAAAGTTGGGCCATTGTGATATTTATCTGAATTCAAAGAAGGCTAATTAAAAGAGCTGCTGACAGTTGTTGTGATCTGACGTTGACTGGAGCTTGATGGTCATTATGGGAAAATAATGAACCAAGCCTGAAAATGTAGCAGCTGCCAACTTGGGATAGAAGAATAGTTATTGCTACCCAATTTAAAGATCTATTGACTGCTTCTCTTTTTTCTCTATAGATCTGCAGAAATGTAATACTATCTAATGTTGCGTTTTGTCACTACAGGTCTTGTAGAAATATGCTACAATTTTCTTCTTTAAAATTTTAACTTATTCAATTGTTAGCTTTCAGAATTTATTTTTTCTGATTGGAAACTTACTTTTTTTTCCCAGGAGAAAGATTTGATCAACAATTATAATTGCATGTTACTGTGTTTATATATTTTGATATAATGGAAATATTCGTCTGGCTACTTTTTTCTCTGTAGATAATTCCAGCACTGTTTTAGAGTATATAAATACTCTATATTTATATTTAGGAATATAAATGTGTCCCAGCTAATTGCAATAACTAGTGACTTTTTTAATGACATGACAACATATTTCCACAGTGTTAGTACAAACTCTGAAGATATCTTTTTCCTTTAAGGTTTTGGGTATAATAGTGAAGTGAGAAATATTATAATCTGCAACCCTGCTTGTCATTACTGAAAAACTGCTATGGTGTTCATTAAAAATACATCATCACTTTGTCATGTTTTCCCATGTCCCATTAGCAAGACCATAGTAAAGGAAATAGGTAGAAAGAGACTATAATCATTTCTTAGAAGAACTTTAGACTTAAAAATTTATCCTAGAAATGTAAAAATCCCACTGTACCATCATCATATTTATGCCTGCAGCACTTACTGCAGGTATGTAACATTTATTTCAGCTGCCATTAAAGGTAGCACACATTATATGTAATGTAAAAAGCATGTTTGTGCATACTACATAATACAACCAAATTAGAAATCTTGCTGAGAAGAAGTGATCTCAAATGTGTCCCAAAAAGCCAAACTTTTCTCTAAGAAATAATGATGAAAAATTATTCATTTAAGAGGCTTTCTGTTCCAGGGGAAAATTAACTTTGATTTTATTGTTGGGAGAGCCATCATTTTTGTATTTGTGTAAAAAATAAATTTGCATATACCCAGATGAGAAGGAGCATAAGCTGCTGGGTTTTTTTCTGTGTGAAACCACCATATATTAACAAGAGGTTATGTTGTGCTACTTTATATTAAACCAAATCACCTCTGAAACATGTGTAGCACCATTCATCTGTGTCACCAAAACCCAAGAGAGTGGCTGATATCGACTTTGAAACCGAAACAGTGATCACTTACAAATCAAACATGGCATGCTCTAAACCAATTGTGCACGGCAATCTTTTCTGAGAAAAGACAACTAATTGAACATGATAAAGTGTAAAGTTAATTAACACTCTTAAATTTGTTGATTACTTTTCACAGGATTATATTGTTCTTTTGGGTAGCAGCTTTCTGTCCCAGCTGTCACCTTTTTAGCTGAATGTCTTTGGTGAACAATAGAGACACCATAACAAGTCGTAAATGGTCCCTGTGACAGCAGACCCTATGAGGCTGCATCTGTAGAAAATGATTAAAACAATTGCATTTTCAAGGTAGTACACCCAGCAGCCTGGTCCCCTTAGCCTCTCCTTTATCTCATTTTAGGATAGACTGTTTAAAACATTTAACCATATATTAGTACATGTTAGTACACTTAATGATTTAATGGAAGAATGAAAAACCTTTAAATCATGTTCTGTAGCATGCTTCTTTTCAGCACAAAATGAAAGGCATCACACATTTAAATCTAAAAAAACCTTATGGACATATAGTAATGTGTAATGAAGGATTAGATCTGGACCATATTACATATTAATTCCTCAAGCATAATTCTAAATATCTCATGTTTCATTGTTGATTTCCTTGTGCAAAATGTTTGGATAAGTAATGGGATTATTGCAGTTTCACTTAGAAAGGAGTAAGTTGTTATTTATAAACAGTAATGTCATACTAATTTTAATAAACTGTTTACAAATGTGTTATAACAATCATATGCTTTTTTTGTTTCCACAACCATAGCAAAGAGAACTACTTTAACTTTCTTTTTTATAAGATTGGAAAGAATTAAAATTTATCTCAATTTCTTGATTTTTCCTATAACAAATATATGGTCAAAACTAGACTAAACATTAAGTTTGTAATCCATTTCAAAAGAGGCCTATGGATATTGTCTTCCCAAGAAAACAGTTTAGGTAGAATGTACGTAACTTCTTTTTTAATATTAAAATTAATCAGATCTCAGTATGACTTAAGATTGGATCAGGAAATCATTCCAATTTATTTTTAATGTGGACTTTTATTTAAAAAATACATAAGCAGATTGCCATGATTAAATTTGACAAGCTTACTTGTTCCTAAAACTGGCTAAAATACTTGACATGTTAATTTTAAATACAATTTGATGGTTCTTTTAAAAATTCTGCTTAATGTTCCTGAGAACATTACAAAGCCCACATACCATTTGTTGGAGATATGTCACTCTTATGAGATCCCCTTCTCAATGCCAGGCTGCTGCTGAGTTTGCCTGAAGAGGGAGCAAAGTTATCCATGGGAGTGTTTTCCATAGGAAAAAATGTAATACTTCCCATGTGGACATCCTATTTTGTATGCAGGAATCATCTTTGAGAGGTCAACAACCTACTAGGTTCTAATTAACCTGTTGTAAGGCCATCCCTTTCCATTCAGTTTCTGTGATTCTTGTACCTTCCCCCCCCCTCTGACTGGTAAAATAGACAGTCTTTTGGGGGGGGGGATGAAATTGGGGGAGAGAGTTACCAACCTAACGAAAGACCACTATATTAGTATTTTTATAGTTAAATAGACACTTAGACACCCATAACATTTATTCTACAGTTTGATCAATTATTCTATAAATGCTATCATTATTTCTCTCTTCCTGTCTGTGTCACATATATTAAAAAATGTTTCCCATTAACTTTAAAATGAATTGAAAAATTTTATTAGGGTAGCATCTTTATAAAGTAAACACCATTACCAGATAATATGAAAGAGGACATCTGGACTGATTTTGCCCAAGGACTAGGCAAAAGGAGCTTAGTTATGGAAAGTCACCAATGCTATTTGATGTCTCCATGTCTTATGATCAGAAAAAGACCAGTGGCTACAGGGAAAATGTACTTTATGGAGAATCTGGTGAGCAGAGCTGAATAGTGTTTTTTTATGTTTGATTACTTAGAAAGAGATAAGATTAAACTTTCCTCCTTGCAGATGTCATTTCTTCCATTTCCAGTCCTGCTCAGTATATTCATTTCCCTCTTGATGATAGCATGCCACAACTAAAAATACTTCAGCCACTGAACTTGAGATAGGAAGAGGGTTTATAGCAAGATCTATAATAAAGAAACAGTACACAGGCATGTAGTATAAAGATAAATTCAAAGCTGAAATGCTGCATTTTCATCAAATAGCATACCTTGTGTTGGTCTTCCTTTAAAATTCTGGAAATTGCATACTATCTATCAGGCTTCATTCACCCAGACCATTACTTGAATGTGAAGACAAACAAGAGAAGATTCAGGTACACAGTTCTTTGATAAACTAGTTTTATTACTGATACTATGAAAGCCTAATTAGAGCCGGAAATTGCCAACTATAAGACTCAAGCCATATCTGCTTGTCTATCTCCAGGTTCATATCTTAGATCGACTCTTATGTGCTTCAGCAGACTGAGAGCTGTTCATTTCTCTGTAGGAGGGCCAGTTGACAACTGTGCACTGTTATTGCAGCAGGCCTATCATCTTAGGTTCTTTTCATCTGACCTTATTCCTTCTCACACTCCATTGTCAGGTTAAGAAGGATTGCTTGAAAGAGGTTGGCAGCACTTTGAAGTAGAACAATGCCTTTGGCAGTAGATAATTGAATGACATCTAGATTCAGAATGATTGGAAAAGTTCTATGCAGGTTTGTGAATGTTGGTGATTTAACACTACATTGGATACATCAAAAAGCCCTATTTTCTATCCTTATTTAAGTTGCTAGAATCCAGAAACTTTGTGGGAAAGCAATGGTTCGATAGATATAAAGACATTAATTTCAATTCTGAGACTAAAAAACTAATTCCTAATCTATAGATATCCTGACACTTTTTTGTGGTGGCTATAGAATATGTATTCTCTATCTTGGATCACTATTTTGTACTGAACTCCAGTTTATATACATTATGATATTTTATCTAATTAGTATTTTTCCTCTAAAAACTCAACAAATAATGCACAACTTTGTGTGTGTGTGTATGTATGTAAATGTGTATGCATGTATGCATGCATATACATGTATTTGTGTGTGTTCGAATAGAGAGAAAGAGACCATTATACTAACAGAAGAGATGTATATCATTGTAAGCCTCAGAGAATTCAAAGATGAACAAATAAATACATACAGGATAGGACTGGAAAAGGAAGTAGTGAGAGCTGTTTAATTTCATTCCTATACAGATGATAAGCACAAAGGAAGTTTCAAATGTTTAATTTCATTCCTATACAGATGATAAGCACAAAGGAAGTTTCACATTCAAGTGATATGAAAAGAAGCTTAAAAATCATTAATGACTATGTTATTCTTAATGGTAGGTGTTGGAGCTGCTCGTGCAGGAAATCTTACCTTCATGGTCGGGGGAGTAGAGCAGGAATTTGATGCTGCAAAAGAGCTGCTCACATGTATGGGTTCCAATGTGGTCTATTGTGGAGAAGTTGGAACTGGACAGGTAAATGCAGATCATTCCTAGCCATGTTATAAGCTTTAGTGTACTCCCCATTCACATTGAATTAATGTGCTTCGTAAGCCAGATACCTTCCAAACTTATTGAAATTTATTTTCATAAGTGAAATTCTTCATTAAACTGGTAATTAATTGACATTTGTTCTATCCTCTCTCCACTTCCAGTAAGATATACTACTGTAGCCCTGTTTAAAATGCCACCCTATCTGAAGCATAGGTAAGAAAACTGAAACTTTTCTTGTGAGTTTGTAGGACTCACGTGCAAATTTCATATACAAAATGCAGTTTTGCATTTTCTTGCAGACATTTTTGTCTTTTTCAGTGTGCTGCGGGCAAGTATCACATTGTTTTTCTTTCAGTTGTATTTGTGATTTAGTTGTTTAGAAGGTAGGTATGTAGATGTGGTATTCTAGAAGTTTGATTGCAACTACTTAAATTAACCACTCAAACCCATCAAATTGTTTGTGTTAAAATTAGAGTGCAGCAACCTCTGGAGGGCTACATGTCACTCATCTGTATTCTGAATGTTAACTTATCTTAAAAATTATTTTGCTTAGATTTACTGAAAAGCACACTATTTCTAAATGAATAAAAAACAGGAAAATCCTAAAGTACTTCATAAATCAAGTTTATGCAAAGTAATTTGTCATAAGAAAAAGTCTCCGTCTTCTTCAGCAACCTGAAATAATATAAAATGAAAAATAAACCAAGTTACCAGAACAAAAATATGGAACATTACATCTAAAATGCACTCTTTCTGCCTTACTTAGTCCCTTTTATTATATACAACTGAACTCATTTCATCAAATCTCATAATATTTTCAACTCCTTGGGTTTTCAATAGGTAGGAAATTTGTACCCCAAGGCCATATGCAGCACCAAATTTGTGTGTGTGTGTGTGTGTGTATTTCCCCCTAGAATATTATCCAACTACATTGTCTAAAACCTGGTAGAAAATAAGTTCTTGTGTATGTATCTGCTTTGTGTTATCATACGACTGCTTTTATGGCTTTGTCCCCCAAAACATTTTAAACATAGTTGTAATAACCAAAGGGTATCCATCCCAACTTAGTTTATGAATACTATTTTGTTATGACTTGCTAACTCTACTTTTTTTAGGCTGGTTTGTAAATGGTTCCATCATTGAGATGGGGACGATTACAATGCTTTTGTATTCTTTGTTTAAAATTGCACCAATTGCAAATCATTTTGAACGCAGAACAGCTGTTTTTACTAGAAACTGGTACAACTGAATATTTAATTATTTGTATACTTCTGTTTGATTATGAAATGTATTACTAAACTCTAAAAACAAATGCAAGAATTAAGGATTCCAGCACTGCAGATTAGAAGAAAAATAAATTGCTTAATAGAACAGGATGAGACACGACACGACACAAATGCCTCACCTGCCCAAATAATACAAGTATTAGTGGCTTCAGTCTGCTGAAGACATATGTAGAAGGTTCTAAATTAAGATGTTTAGTAGTGATAACCCATGGAAATCTCTTGCACTGGGCAGCCCTTACAAAAAGATAATAGTTGTGGTTTCAATGAGTATTATTGGTTAATTTAAGTGACATAGAATTTTTAAAAACTACTTTGTTTTGAAAACCAGACCACATAACTTCCCCAAATCTATGAAAAGTAGCAATTGAGTGCAGGTGAGCATTTATGTGACCCCCAAAAGATTGTCAATCTGTGCTCTATAAGAGTGGTTATGGAACAAAAACGTCTATATATTATTAAAAATCTTGCTGTTATTAGCATTAACTGGGGGAAAAAAAGTCCTTCATATAGAAATAATTAGTGTACCGAAGTGCCTCAGATGGGATGACATAGATAGTTCATCCAAAATCTGTGATCCATGAGTCCTGAACAAATGAAATTTGGAAAAGTTGTGGCTGCTTCAGGCTGTTGCTACACTTGTGGGCTGGTGGTAAAATTATCTTACTAAAATAATCTTCAGTTTGGTAAAATTATCTTCATTCTGAATGTGATGGTTTCCTAGCCACTCTTGCTATCCCTTATTTCCTCCCCCATCCAACATCAACAAATAGATGCATCATGTGTCTCGTAAAAGAAGCAACAACCTTAAGGTGCCAATAGAAAATCTTGTATATTTTTATTGTTCCCTTCACAGGCACACAAACATGTACGTGTATTTATATCATATCTTTGTTCAGGAATTCAAGGCACAAATATAATGCTTCAACCTCTTACATTTCTTCATAACCCTGGGAGTAGGTTGGGCAGAAAGTCACTAAGTGAGGTGCTGTGATAAAGTAGAAACCGAATCTCTCTCTCATATCAGACAAATATAGTAGTCACTATACTTTAATCTTTGCTCATTCTGTTTCATTTTCCAACTGTTTCCTACTCTGAAATTAAATCTAAACCGACCCTTCTTTCAGGTGCTAGAGATCAGGTAGACTGGTCCTATCCCAGCCCTCAGGAGGTCATGTGATCCTATTTTTAACAGCTTCTTATAACTCAATAGAAAATCTGGCAGGGAGTCTAAACTGTTCTGGTGAGAGCAACAACATACAGCATTGTGACAGGAATATTAAATTAAAATGAAATATCAGCATAATTATGTCATGGGGAAAAAGAGGGGGACGTCATGGTCAAAAGATGACATCAAAGTTATCTTCAAGGATGTGGCAAGGAAAACGAGAAATGAAGTATGAGCATGCTGTACATTTCTAAAATCACAAGGAAGAATGAAGACACAAGAAAAGTTGAACGAAAATTTCAGCTCAAGAATATGTGGCGAACACTAATTTGCAAAAAATCTTCAATGCTACAATATCTACAATGAGCACAGCAAAATGCATGACTTGCATTATGTAATATTTCTGCTGATGTTGGTGCCATGGCCAAAATCTGTCCTCACTTTCATGCTTTCCTGGTCCCTGGACAAAAATGCCAATTTTTGTGTATTAAGGGAAAGGACAGACAATTTGTAACTTACCTAATGAACTCCTCAATTTACCTGTTGCAAACTAGTTCAAGAAAAATATCAGACAATACAACTATATCTTCCAAGTGACATCCTTTGGTGCCAATAACCCTTCTAGCAAGGAATTAATAGAATCCTTCTGTGACTATGCAATGGAAAATCCTTCTTTATATTGAACATTTAATGCCAGACCTCAATCAACAACCCAAATTTATTCATATTACTTCATGGATTCTTAAGATGGTGTAGAATTGAGAATGAGTATAGTCTATAATGATGGAATTCAACATGAAAATTTTAAATTATAGGAAGAAGAGGAGGGCAGGTGAAGAGAAGGGGAGGGAATGGGAAGGAAGGTAGGATTCCAATGGTCCCTGGCAGCTTCCCATAAAGAAGCACAGTAGGGATGTCAGTAGGATAGTGGAAGTCTTCTCCTCCCATAATTTTTTTTCCACCCTTGGATTTTCTGTTTCTCTGTCTGGGTAAGAAAATATTCCTAAAATGATGATGCATCAGAGCTTAGGTTAACTAGTTTCTAATAAAATTAGGTTCCTGATGGATCATTTTTGTAAAGTAGAGAAATTTATGAGTTATTGCATTTATTTTCAGGCTGCAAAAATCTGCAATAATATGCTGTTAGCCATCAGCATGATTGGAACTGCTGAGACCATGAATCTTGGAATCAGGTGTGTTGAATTTTACATTTGCTTTATTTTGATTACATTTAAGTGACTGGCCCTTTTATAATGGTACAATAATGTTTCAAAAATTTAGAGTAGCAAACTTAGCACAAGTTCAGTATTTAATGTTTTTTTAAAACCATTGTTAACTTAGAAATTTTAATGAACAGGGACATTCTTTGCAGGGCTACAAAATAGAAGTGTATTTTGATAGAATACTGTATTTTTTTGAATATGCTCCGAAGTATAAGTTGCACCTAGCTTTTGGGGAGGAAAACAAGAAAAAAAAACTGCCTCTGCCTTCCAGCAATTTGCCTCCTTCAGCAAACAGCCTGGTCAGCTTCAGCACAGCCTGATTTAGCACAAGCAACTGATTGTCGATTCGATCGGCCTCCCGACGATCAGCTGTTTCAGGCTGCAGAGATTGTCATTACCTATTGCCCCCTCTGTGTGCCCCTTTTCAGCCTTCGCATGCCCCATTTTCAGCCCATTCCAGATGGTGGGGATCGGAACGGGCCGAAAATGGGGCACATGAAAGCCAAAAATGGGATTTGGAAACAAAAAATGGTGTATGCGGAGGCAGCAATAGGTGATTGCTGCCTGAATCCTTGCAGCCTGAAACAGCTGATTGTCTGGAGGCAGATCCAACCAACAATCAGCTGCTTGTGCTAAATCGGGCTGTGCTGAAGCTGACAAAGCTATTTGCTGCAAGAAGGCAAATTGCTGGGAGGCAGAGGCTGAAGGATGGGGACCGAAGGGTGGGCTGGGCTTCAGAACATTCGCTGTATAAGATGCAGAAACATTTCCACCCTCTTTTTGGGTGTGTGTGTGTGTGTCTTATACACCAGAAAATATGGCATGTGTAGTAACTCCTTTTTCTTATTATCAGATGAAACATGTAGCTCTGTTTAGGTCCCATACTGTTTATTCATGTATTATAATTCATCAGGAACCAATCTTTTGAATGCAAGATCAGGGTTTAGCAGGTACCCAGTTGAGCCAAAAAACATAGCTCACAGGCCATATAGAGTCTGAACCATAGACTTAACAGACTGTACCAAAAGAAACGTGCTATAATAAGTTCTTACTCTTAAAAGCAACTTTTGGGTGTTTAATTAAAAAGTTATATTGTTGTTAAAAGGCTGGTTATATTTGAAAAAAATAATTACTTTTTCTTCATATAAATTTGTATATAGACACATAATATACATTTCAGTTTGAAATTTGTTGTTGGACATTTTGGCCCTAGTTTTTGTGTCTCTGAATTTTCACAGCATGATTTTAGTACACTTAAGTGCATCCTTTCAGCCACTTGCTAGAGACTAACACATTACCACCACTGTGAAGTCTGATACTAAAGAATAAATATCTGGTTTGGTTTTATTTGTTTGTTTGTTTGTTTATTTAAAAAGATACATGAATGTGATAAATACATGGAAACAGACATGCACCCAAAAGACAGGATAATGGATTCACATTTCTTTTTAATTACCATATCAAGATGCAGTTGTTTTATTGAATTGCCCTTGTCTCAGATGTTAGACTATCTTGACCTATTAAGTTGTCATGTTGTAATTGAGATAAAAGAGGAATTTGCTTTGCATCAGTGCTAATTGGTTTATCAATATCCTGTACCATTTACATTTTAAAATTGAGCATCTGTAAGATAGGAAAACGTATCTTTAACAAGCCATAACAAAACCCATAGATGGTTTACTGCTGCTGTAATTGAGAATTGCAAAGCTGTATCATAGTTTTAAGTCATAGTTTGCTTAATAAAAAAAATCAATCACCTATGACTTCAATGTATTTAACTGAAGTAGAAACTCATATTGTCAGCTATAAAAGAAAATGTTCAGCTAGCACAGAATACTAAAAGATCTGACAGCCTCATATGCAATCTTAATTGATGTTTGCAGCTACTGCAACATGCAGGATCTTTCTTGATTTTAATTTTCTAACTTGAGGTGTATTTTCCCTCTCCATTATCTAAATTAATGCTTTGAATTCAACAGTCTATTAAAATTCTGAATGAATTAAATGATTAATTATTCATCCCAGTGTTAGGTGACGCACATGCTATAGAACCTATCTATATCACTAGGAATCTTTTCTGAAATCTAAATTCTGCTTTCCTCAGTTATTTTCACATTGGAATTCACTTGTGTTGAAATTGTTGCAATGCCAGTGATTGTAATTTTTCTAATGTATTTCTTTTTATTACATAAAAACTTAACATCTCTAATCTATATTTCCCAGTCTACAAAACTAATCTATGTTTTCCATTCTGCAAAACTGAGTAATAGTTCTTCCAATTTATGTGCATTTTCCATGCAGTCATTGTTTTTCATTGTAAAATGCCAAATACCTCTTTTATGGTAGTGTCAGCTGAGGAGAAGCATGGATGAATTAAAGTTCAGAATTCAATAGTAGGCCTTAATGAGGAGAAAGAATGGTGTTATACAAATGATCCATGTTAGAAAAACTACTTTGATTCCGCACCTTACTCTAATTCTAAGAAAGCACTCTATGTGATAATGTTCTTTGCTAGAAAAATAGTGAAAAAAGTTTAATGTGCATTTATGCCCATGAATACCAGTAAGTTGAGCACTCACCTACTTTCTTCAAGTAGTTCAAAGCCCACTGAGAAATGAAGCCTTCTGCTATCAATTTATTTTCAGTCTGACAACTGTGTTTCTGAAGTGACAGAATTCTCCTCTAATAAAATTCATGTAGCAGTTACAATTTATAGAGCTTTCACAAGATTGAAAAAAGAAAATTGTATTTGCAAGTATGAATTTCTCTGTAGTAAATTCTTTCTGGAATGAATAAATTATCATATGACTATATTCATGTTCAGTCCTGTTTATGTCAGTAGACTGTTTAATTAAATTAGACTTTTTTAGAATCATTTTTGTTTTTTCATCTTTAATGTGTGCTTTTTTAATTTTAAAATTTGAAGAGTGTAATGTATTATTTTTGTCACTTATAAACATAACATAGCATTTATACCTTTTGTGGATATTTAGGCTCATATTTAAAACACAGTTTTAACGCATTGTGTTTTTAAAAGAAGGGAGTGATATAGTTGTCAGCATAAGATTTGCTGATGCATATAATAAATTATGGCAGCTAGTACATACTTTTAGCCTGTGAAAGTTGAAAGTTGTTGCATGAACCCATGACATGGTGAAATTTCTGTCCAATGGCAGATCCTCACAGGTCTTATATGGGAATAAGAACAGGAAGTGCTGGAAATGGAGCTAGGAGAGTATTCCTTTGAAAAGTGAAGGTTATATCCTGCAACGCTTGTTCACTACAGAACAACGTCTATTAAAAGAACAGGAGTCTTATGAATATGTCCATCATGCAACTTACAGCTTGGGACATCTCAGCGCAGTTTTAGGATGCTCTGATAGACAGAACAAAGAAAATCAGAAGTTTGTTTATGGAGAATTTGATGTATCTCCATAGAACTCGTAGGTATTTATTTTTGAATTGTTTTTTAATTTTAAAAATTAAGTTGTAAATATACACATCTTAAGATTTAATTATGTAAATACATAATTTTGTTTATCTTTATTATCCAAATGATACAATTTGAAGAAAAACTATCAGTGAAATAAAATAATTATCATCTGATGCACAGTTTTCATTTCACTGTTAATTTTGTTACTACAAAAAGATTGGGAAATGATTATGAATTTGAAACTGGGTACTAAAATTGAAATTGCTTTAAAATGGGGGGAAATGACCTCCATCAACAAGAAAATAATTGATGTGGTTATAGAGCTAGTAATTATGGTGAATTTGGCATAATAAAACAATTTAAGAAAGATTTGCTCAAAATAATTTTTCCTGCCTTCCTTTGGTGTAATAAAACACTTCATAGAGCAAAAAATTATGGTCGATGGAAAACATGGTCAATGAAGTTACCAAGATCTTAAAGTTATTAAGATTATAACAAAACAGATGAATGGGTAGATATATTTATAATTTAATAATACTATTCTCTTCAGCTATAGTGGAATGGTCTTTGAATTCTAGTAGTTCCATTTCTTTAGTTGCATTGTATACTATTTTCTTAAATCCATAATTATTAGCAACCTGTAAAGTTAAAAGAACAGTTTGATTTGCATCTGCAATGTATTCCAAGAGCACTTTGTAATTCAGGAAGTTAACAACATATTAGTAAAATCCTTATGCCTTTCAGGTTAAACAGCAAGTAATTTCTGTACTGGCAGTCTTCAACTTATGACTACAATTGAGACAAAATTTTAATCACTAAGTAATGCAATCATAACACATGATATCATATGACCACTTTGCATAACAATGGCAATCCTGGCACTCTGGATTGGTATATTAACTCTAGACATGCAGGTTGTTAACTGGAAAGTGGAAGATATCCCAGGTAAGGAACATAGGTGAACCAAGATGAGTGCTGGAGGTCCTAGGACATGCAGTGCAACCTGGGTGCAAGTTGCAGGTGTGTGGCATAAGCACATGGAGGTCAGGGAAAGAATACACAGCAGCTTGGGATCTTTTTTGGTGTGCCATGCAAGGAGCCCAGGAGTTGCAGTACCTATGACCCTATAGGCCTCAATGCTGACAGCTGGCTTGCAGCCTGGCTGAGGTGCAAAGCTCCTTCACGCTGGGAAGCATCAAAGGCTTGGGAAGCCCCAACACTTTTTCCAAATAATGTGCAGCCTTTTTGCAATTGCATGTGACTGTCTCATGAGGCTTTGTATGTTGCATCCAATTCAAGCACGTGGCCTCTGAAAGACCCAGTGTGATCAATAACTGCATCAACAAACTGCCAGACCAGGTATGCTTGGTCACCAGTTAGAGTAAAAAGGCAGTAAAGATCAGCTAAGACAGCAAGGGCCACAGAGTGCAGAAAGCTAAAAGGGTATTGATGGGGATGGAGAGAATTGATGTGCCTTTGTGTTCATTAAGTGTGGATAGCTACCAAACAGCCAGACATTTATCCCATGACCATGAAGCCACTGCAACGATTGTAAATTTCAGGACTTGTAGGTGTATTTTTTCAGCACTTTGAACAGTCACTGAACAAATAATTGTAAAGAGAATATCTATATCTGAGTTATGGCAACTTATAGTAAAGTAGTAAATAGTCCCCTCTGGCTCCATTAATCCAGAGTAAGAAGTTATTTACAGGTAGTTCTCGACTAGCAACCATTCGTTTAGTGACCATTCAAAGTTACAACAATCCTGAAAAAAAGTGAGTCATGACTATTTTTCCTACTTACAACTGTTGCAGCATTTCCATGTCCACATGATCAACTGGCATGTATTCATGACAACTGCACTGTCCTGGGGCCATGTGATCATCTTTTATAACCTTCCCAGCCAGCTTCTGATAAGCCAAGTCAATGGGGAAAGCCAGATGGGTATGATCCACTTAATTGACAACTGTGAGAAAAGGTCAGGAAATGAGGCACAATTCATTTAACAACTGCCTTGCTTAGTAACAAATTATAGTCATAAATTGAAGATTACCTGTATATAGGGCTCAAATTGCCTCTTTGTTCCCATATTTTTCCTAGTTCCCCTTTAGAGTATTTTCTGGTGCTTTTAAAATCTCAGCTGTTGCAAAGTAGGTTCAGCCAATATCCCAACTTTGGCAAAAGACAAACTGGTGAAACTGGTGTGGCTGTCTCATCATTTCCTAATTTCCTGGTTCAGAAGCTGCTTTAAACAAAAGAACTTCCAATATCATATTTGCATTGCTGCATTCTTCTGTGAGATAAATTTTAGATTATAAAAATAATCATAATTACATGCCACAACATAACACGTACATTTAGAATTTTGAGAATATGCTGGAGATGTGTCCAGAAAAAAAAGTCATTTGGAGGGGGGAAATCCACCAAGTGCTAATATAATATTTTATCAGAATACTACTAGTTATATTCTTTTCCCTAATCAACAGCAATATTCATGCTGCCACTTCTGTGATTTTTCTGGGCAAGTGGATAGATATACTTCTAAACAATGCATTAAGCTGTAACCACCCTCCATGTTTATTTTCTAAGGATGATGCTGTGGCCCACTTGGCTCTCAGAAGCATTCTTTCAAATAAAAATTATTCTAGGAATTGTCATTTCACTATGCAATATAGCAACTTTCCTTTTGTATTTTTTTCAATATAACAGAATAGTGGAAAGTAATTCAGGAAAGGGTTTAGAACTGTCTTTCAGCAGAGTAACTTTAAAAATAAAACATAACAAAACCAAATTTGGCATGGTGGGAGAACCTGACAAAATAAATACCAAGTTAAAAAATGACTTGGGGCTGAAGAAGAAAACATTCCAGAAAATTATCTCCTAATTTATCTTTTTTTTCTGGTAGTTTGACTCAGCCACATGCAACTCACCTTGTGCTTTCCAGTTGCACACATACACAAGACATGGAATATAAGGGAAAAAAGCAGTAACACATTCATACAGATACAGCACATTGCTATGTCTGGTAATGTCCTCCTGCTATAGGAAAAGTTGTAACTAGTGAACCAGGCAGAATAGAGCAAAGCCCTTCAGCCAAGGCCTCTATCTGCCCATCCAACAACACAGTTTTGTGCAGCTTCACCTCATTTTTCCGAAGCCAGTCCCAAACTGTTGATAGGAAGAAGTCCAGTCTGTGGCCCTCTTTTGAGGGGTGCCACAGACCTCTGTGCTCTTCCCACTCCTTTTTAACATATACATGAGGCTGCTGGTGTTGGGCCCAAAAACCAAGAATGATACATTATAATTTTTCCAACTGAGTTCTTTGTTTTCACACCTATAGACCAAAACTTTCCAGACTTAAGACTGTATGGTCTTCATCTACAATCTAAAGTAGGGAGGGGCTGTCTTAACCCTCTTTCTCTCACATGTAACATCCAGACATAGTTACCTATCACTCCTCTGGAATGTATCTCTGCCTCCTGGGAATCTACTTCCTTACTACATACCATTACATTGACACAGATCATCCATTACGACAGTTTGAGGTATCAGTGTGTTGACAATACCCAATTGTACATCTCCAATTTGGATGAACTAAGTGATGCTGTGGATATTCTTTTATAGTGCTTGGAGACGGCATTGCTCTAGATGGGGAAGCGGCTCCAACTGAACCCAGGTTGAGATAGAAAGGCTGTGGGTAGCGGACTTTTGTCATTTGGGGTTCTTCTCTTTGGTCTTGGATGCCCCAGATAGATACAGTGTATAATCTGGAGATCCTCCTCAAGCAATCATGGCTAGGAGGGCCTTTGCTCTACTTTGTGTGTGTACAAGCTGCAAACTTTCCTGGGTCAGGAAGCTCTTCAATCATTCATCCTCTGATCCTCCTCAATTTGAACTACTGTAGTACACTCTATATGGGGCTACACTTGCAGAAGTGGACCCCAGTGGCCATTTTAGAGCAATTTTCCAACAAACAGAAAGAGATTCTCAGATATACTATTGTTCTGTCTCACCTGTGACCATGAGGTGAGAGTCCAAGTTTCCAAAGGAATATAAATAAACAGACAGGACCGAGAACGACAGAGTTAAATTCCTTTGGCTGGAGAAGTCCTTGGCAGTCTTCCAAAAGCTGCCTGCCAAGTCCAATAACAAGACAAGACCATAAATCAAAGGCAAACGGCACACAGAGAATTTGTCAAAGCTTCTATCCCAAATAAACAAGTTGTCCCGAACGAGGATTCAGAGCTAACACGCCCCCTTTTATTTCCTGAGGGGTGTGTCAGTCTCTCATATCAGTCCCTGATTTGACATTTCCTTTTACGTTGCATTTCACATCTATGTCTACGTCTTTGCCTTGCATCAAACCAACATTCCTCAGTTTGATCCTCAGCCAGAGGCTCCGCTACGCTCTCCTGATTATCTGTCGACACCTGAGGCACAACCAGGGAGAAAGGTCCTGGGGAGGAAGATTATTCCGAATCCTCCAGCAAAGCAGGCTCAAACCTCAGAGCCAAATCCTCCTCTTCCTCCTGGCTCAAGTCTGTGTCCTCCAGCAAAGCAGGCACAAACCTCGAGGCCAAATCCCTCTCTTCCTCGTTGCTTAAGTCTGTATCTTCTAACAAGGCAGGCTCAGATCTCCGAGTCACAACACTATCCCTCACCACAGGGCCTTTCCCCCGAGTCTGACGATCCGGATGCAGTTTCAATGGAAACTGCACATGGAATCTCCGGATAAGGTCCGAGGCTTGAATCATGGAATCATCTACCCAGGAAAGAGCTTCCGGTCCATCCCCTAGCCGCTCGACGAAATATTGAAATAATCCTTTCAACCAGCGAGAACCCCTAATGCCGACCACCATGTCGTCAGCAGCGGAATCATCGCCGGGTACAGATGGAGAAATCATACCAGCAGTGGAACAGAGAGTACACAATAGGGCGTCAGGAACCAGAAGGGAACGGTGGAAGACAGGATGAATGCGCATAGAGCGTGGTAGGGTGAGCCGATATGCAACGGGATTGATGTCTGCCTTGATAGGGAAGGGACCGATGAAGCGATGGTCCAACTTCTTGACCGGACGGTCGACCCATAGATGTTTCGTGGATAACCGCACCCTGTCTCCCACAGCCAACGGAGGCGTCGCCCGATGAGAACGATCCACGAACCTTTTGTAGTCTGCCTTAGCCCGTTCCAATTGCTGTGAAACCAATTGATGAACCGAATGCAGTTCCGACAAAAAGTCCCGCGTCTCGGGAACCAGGGAATCCAAGATCGACAATGGGAAAAACCTCGGATGGAAACCCACATTCGCGTAAAAAGGTGTCATGTGAGTGGAGGTGTGCTGACAGTTATTGAAGGCAAATTCTGCCAAAGGGAGATAAGTCACCCAATCATTCTGTCGGTGGTTAACAAAACATCTTAAATATTGGGCGAGAATGCCAATCACCTTCTCCATCCCACCATCAGTCTCCGGATGGTGCGGCGACGCCAAGCACACCTGCACTTGCACCGCGGTCATTAGGCTCTTCCAGAATTGAGCGGTAAACTGGACACCGCGATCCGAAACTACCCTGTCCAGCAGATCATGCAGACGGAACATGTGTTGTAAGAATAACTGGGCAGTAGTGCAAACCGATGGTAACTTCCGACAGGGGATAAAGTGGGCCATCTTAGTTGACATATCAACCAACACGAGTACCATCGTATACCCCGACGAAGAGGGCAAATGCGTTAAAAAGTCCATGGAAATTTCCCCCATGGTCTGTCCGGAGTTGGCAGTGATTGAAGAAGACCAGGAGGCGCACCCGTTGCGGCTTTCGCTTGCCTGCACTGTACGCAGGACACGACATAAGCATAGACATCATGCCGGACTCGAGGCCACCAAAAAGTCCGTGTGACCAGATGAAGTGTCTTAAAGAATCCAAAATGGCCGGCAGCAGGGTTGTCATGACATTGAGTCACGATGAGGGCTCTAAGTGTCCTTGTTGGCACATACAATTGGCCCTATGTCGTAGTAAGCCCTCCTCCAGAGTCCATGGGGAGTCAGGTCCAATTTCCTCCATGCTCTGCTGCGACCAAGCGTCTAAATGCTGCGCCTCTCGTATCCGAGTCCTCAAATCCACGGGTTCTTGGATAACGGCCAAAGATTCCAGTGGCAGCATCGTACGTGGAGGAAGAGGGTCCTCGGGACAAAGATACTCTGGTTTACAGGACAGGGCATCTGCTCTCCGGTTCTGACCACTGGGGATATAAGTCACAAAAAAGATGAACCGAGCAAAGAACAACGACCACCGAATCTGTCGCTGGTTCAACTTCCTCGCAGTGGACAAGTGCTTCAAATTACGATGGTCCATCTGAACCTCCACCTTGTGCCGAGCCCCCTCAAGGTGATGTCGCCAGGTCTCAAACGCAGCCTTGATAGCCAGCAACTCTTTCTCCCAGATAGTATAGTTGCGCTCGGAAGGAGTGACTTTCCAAGAATAGTAAGCGCAGAGAAAAAGAGGGGTGCTATCCGCTGGGGCTTGCAACAACACAGCCCCAATAGCCACGTTGGACGCAGCCCTCTTCACCACAAACGGACGATGTGGATCAGGATGCCTCAGGATAAGTTCTGCGACAAGGGCCTTCTTGAGAGCTTCAAAGGCCTGTTGCCGCAGGTGCCCCCACTGGAACGGGACCTTCTTTCTAAAGAGTTGAGTGATGGGATCCGTCAGCTTGGCAAAACCCGGGATAAGGTCCGATAATAATTAGAGAACCCCAAGAGATGTTGAACATCTTTCACTCAACGAGCTGGTTCCCAACTACACAAAGCCTCCACCTTATGCGGGTCCATGGCAATGCCTTCGGGAGAGATGATGTGCCCTAAGAACTCTATGGAAGTCTGGAAAAAGAGGCATTTCTCCAGCTTCACATAGAGTTAATGCTCCCAAAGATGCTGTAAAACCAAATGAACATGTTGAAGGTGGCTGTCCCTAGACCTGGAATAAATTAAAATGTCACCAGGTACACTACCACGAACCAATCGAGCATGTCCTGGAACACATCATTCATCAGGTGCTGGAAGACTGCGGGAGCGTTGGTCAATCCGAATGGCATTACGGTGTATTCAAAATGACCGTATCGGATGCCAAACGCCGTCTTCCATTCAACCCCCTCTCGCATCCACACCAGGTTGTAGGCCCCTCGAAGCTTGGTGAAAATAGTGGCCTCCCGCAACCACTCCATCAATTCTGGAATGAGCGGCAGGGGATAACTATTCTTCACCGTAATGGCGTTCAACCAGTGGTAGTCGCAGCACAAGTGCAAATCTCCCATCTTCTTTTTAATGTAAAGAACGGGAGCAGAAAGAGGGGATGACGATGGCCGAATAAACCCCCTGGCCAAATTCTTGTCTAAGAAATCACGAAGGGTGGCCAATTCGGGCTCAGACATAGAATACAGGAGTCCCATGGGTAGTGGGGCATCAGATAGAAGGTCCACAGGACAGTCATAGGGTCGATGCGGAGGTAACCGATCTGCCTCCTTCTCGCTAAATACATCGACGAATCAGAGAATTCAGGAGGTACGGAGGTGGCAGGGCGGCAATGTCCTGGCTAGCACAGGTGTGTCGTAAATGATCCACGCACTGGTGGCTCGGGAACGAAATGGTGTTCTGCGCCCAAGCCACCAGAGGATCGTGTAACTGTAGCCAGGCCATACCAAGGACCAAGGGGAGATGGAGGTCCGCAGTGATGTAAAAACTAATCACCTCCTCATGGTCCCCAATAGCTAGGCGCAACGGCTGGGTAGCGAAACGAATGGGCCCAGCACGAAGTTTCCGCCCATCAATCGTTTCCACCTTGATTGGAGGCTCCACCGCAACCAAAGGGACGTCAAAATGAGTTGCAAAGGCCTGGTCCATGAAACTGGTAGTAGCCCCCGAGTCCACCAATGCAACTGCAGGAATGCCCTCTGACCGGGACTGCAAGAAACTACTTCGGGCAGTTGGTTAATACCTGCCCGACCTAGGGTTTCCCCGAGGCCGGGCCTGCCCCGTTTCCCGACTGTATAAGGTTAGATTCGGGCACTGGTTTGCGTGCCCCCCGTCGTTTACCAGGGCAGGAATTCGCAAAATGTCCAGGCCCCCCACAATACAGGCATAAGCCTCCTTGAAGTCTCCGGGTACGTTCTTGGGCCATCAAATGAGGTCGGACCGCACCCAACTCCATCGGCTCCTCGGCCCTGGCCACAGCACTGTGGGAGACCTGGGGCGCTGGTTGTACAGGATGTTGTGGCCTTGAGGTGGATGGCTGCTCTGGAACTGGGCGTCTAGTCTTGCGCCGTTGAAGCCGGGCATCAATGCGCAAACATTGCACCACCAGAGCATCGAGGGTCAGGGCCGGCTCCACGTGCACCAACTCGTCTTGTATGTCCTCCAACAGACCATCTTGGAAAGCGTCCATTTAAGTCGCCACATTCCACGCAGAGTCCAAGCAGAGCAGTCGAAACTCTGAAATGAACTCCTGCAATGGGCGTTTCTCCTGGCGAAGTTCCTTCAGGCGTCTGGTTGCTGTCTGAGCCCGTATGGGGTCCTCATACATGAGTCTCAGGTGATGCCAAAACCCCTGATAGTCCGTTAGCAAGGGACTATCCTGCACCAACAAAGAAGTGGCCCACCTGACAGCCGGGCCTGACAAAAGGCTGAAAACAAACCCCACCTGAGCCCGGTCATCAGGAAAATGCTCGGGCCTCAGAGCCATAAACAGTTGGCACTGTCCCATGAAATCCGGGAACATTTCAGGCTGCCCAGAGAACTTATCCGGCACAGCCACCTGGCTGTGGGGAGGGGCAAGAGGAGCAGCATGAGCTTGCAGCAGCGTAAGTTGGTTTACCAGCTGAGTAACTTGCTGCTGCAAAACCTGGTTATCATTTAAAAGTTGATTAATCTGCTGCTGCTGCTGTTGCTACTGTTGTTGTTTATCCATCTTGTTCAGAAGATGGTGTTTGCAAGGTTCGGGACAAAAATGTTCTGTCTCACCTGTGTCCACGGGGTGAGAGTCCAAGTTTCCAAAGGAATATAAATAAACAGATAGGACCAGGAACGACAGAGTTAAATTCCTTTGGCTGGAGAAGTCCTTGGCAGTCTTCCAAAAGCTGCCTGCCAAGTCCGATAACAAGACAAGACCATAAATCAAAGGCAAACGGCACACAGAGAATTTGTCAAAGCTTCTATCACAAATAAACAAGCTGTCCCAAACGAGGATTCAGGGCTAACATGCCCTCTTTTATCTCCTGAGGGGCGTGTCAGTCTCTCACCTCAGTCCCTGATTTGACATTTCCTTTTACGTTGCATTTCATGTCTATGTCTACGTCTTTGCCTTGCATCAAACCAACATTCCTCAGTTTGATCCTCAGCCAGAGGCTCCGCTACGCTCTCCTGATTATCTGCCGACACCTGAGGCACAACCAGGGAGGAAGGGCCTGGGGAGGAAGATGATTCCGAATCCTCCAGCAAAGCAAGCTCAAACCTCAGATCCAAATCCTCCTCTTCCTCCTGGCTCAAGTCTGTGTCCTCCAGCAAAGCAGGCTCAAACCTCGAGGCCAGATCCCTCTCTTCCTCATTGCTTAAGTCTGTATCTTCTAACAAGGCAGGCTCAGACCTCCAAGTCACAACATACTATTATCTGTTTAAGCAGTTCAGCTTCCTGTTTATAGTTAACCATGAATCTTTATTTAGCATGCTTTCTTTTATAATTCTGTGAACCTTCTACGATACTCCAACATATTTTCTGCTGCTCATGTCTGGCAGAAATTAAGGCGTATAAGTATATATAAATAGTTTGAATTATGATCTGTCTTATTTTAATAAAAATTTGTGTAAAATAAGAAAATACCTTTACCATTGCCTATGATAATTTTTTTAGTATTTTCACTGATATTATAAATATATTAGTATATATTAATCTTATTCTTTTTAAAATGATTTTTACTACTGCTTAGTTCTTTACTGTGGATGGCCTGCACTTCAGGTGGATGGCATTGTAAATAATATACATTTAATCTATCTATTATCTCGGTTTGTCTATCCATCCATCTATCCATCCATCCATCCACCACATTTCTATACTGCCTGTCTCATCTAAATTTTGGGCAGTTTACAATAAAAATTTTGATTCATTGTTTTGATATTGCTTCCATCATTTTGAGATAGGGCATGTCTAAAGTAGAAAATTTGAACAAACACAGAAAATAGAATTTCCTATCTCCTTCAAAAATATATTAAAAAGAAAATTGTAGACCTGCCTATTTATATGTGATATATTCAGTTTTCACTATGGTTACCTTCATTGTTTCTCCTCCCTCCTGCCCCCAATGTATGAATTATGTCTCTTAATCATCAAAAGTTTGCTATGAAGTAACTAGCATAAAGACATAAACACAGTCAAATTAAATTCTGTTGAATAATCTATTGAATAATCCATATTGTACTTTAAATCATAATATTTAAATTCCTACATTATGCTAACAACCTATTAAAAGATTGTTTAATTTGGGCTAAGGTATTGCATGAGTCCATATAACTCTTTTCAAAATAATCCAGTTGTTGCTTATTAAACCACCCATGATTAAAACAAGCCTTATCCTAACACAAATGTCTGAACCTGGTCACTTCTGCATTTATCTGGTGTTTCATGCTTTTTGACATTTTACAACTAAAACATGAAGCTTGAAGGAGGGGGGAAATTGTCCTGTGAAGCATTTAAAAGGTGAGTGTTGATTTTGTGTCCCAATTCCTACTTTCTCTCCAGACTCTCTCTCCTCACGCCAAAATGTGGAATACCTTGGCAGTTGCAAAATGTATGTGTGCATGCTCATGCTGTTGCCATGTCCAATGGCAAGTTATTATGTAGATTGACAGACTGTCATTGTTTTGATAGTTTGAGCAGTATATCTCTTGAACAGGAATAGAGCTCTTATGCAGAAAGTATTCTATGTTCTGAACCAATTTACAGGGAAACAGCAATAACATTTTATCATGGTTGAGAGCCCCGTAGCTGCTTCCTATTAAGCTTGCCCTTTCAGATACCTGTCTTGGATTAATTTGTTGATTTCAAATGGAAACTCAGTCTTCTCCACTGAAGCATGACTTTTGAGGATAGACTTACTGAATGGCAATTACGGTATATTCTATCTGCTTTCAAACCATTACCAGCTATGGGCACAGTGGAAGACAGAGGACTTCTGCAATAACAGATTTATATGTGTCTAATTCTAGCTGTCAGTTATCTACGCACCAGTAGATGAATCCTCAGAAAGATAAAATGCAAAACATCTCCAACTTGCTCCTTTTAATGATATACTTGCTACAAGAGATAAAAGGGAGGGGGACGGAGAAGAAGAAGGGTCTTGAATATCTTGAAGGAAACTGCATTGGGTGATTTTATTTTTGACCTTTTCTTCTAGAAACAAATATTAGAAATATATTGACTATATCTAGATCATCCTGTTATTTTCAAGTGTAAATTAACCTCACTTATAAAAGTGTACCTGGGATATTGTTTGGCTGAGGACTACATATTTCTAGTGAGGGCTTCACTGTACTCTGAACTTTAGACTGTGCACAGAATGTATTGGTATATTGCATGATTTCACATATGGTTTAGGTATATTTTGTTCCTCCCTCTCCAATTAACAAAATCTCATGAGATTCCTATCCTGTGAAATCTCATAAGATTTCAATCTTATACAAAATCTCAGAAAAATAAATCCAAATTTAACATGAGATCTGATCATGTCATGGAACATATCCTTCTTTAAAACTCAGTAAAAATATGGAGTTTACAAGCATTATTGACAGACTTATATATATATATTTTGTTGATCTTGGAAATAATGTTGCTAAGTCCTGAAATTCAGTAAAGAGTCTTTGGTGTCTTAAATCTTTTTACAATAGAATTTGGTTCTGGGGAAAAATATAATGCCCAAACAGTTAAATTCTGAACTTGCAAACTTGAGTAAAAGCATCCTGATATCTCCAAGTGTTGTTGTTAGCATTCAAGTCTATATTCCATTAATCTAACTATGGGTATCTAGATATTTCTAATTTTGTGAGATCCTTGAACTGTGTTGATATGGAGTCATTAGAAGTTTGACGCCATACAAGTTTAATAAATTATTAAGTGCAGAGCATTTTGGAGCCAGGCAGTCAATAAATTAAATAAATAAATAAAATGTAAACAGGAAGCCATTTACAGGCATTGTGGTGTTATATACATTTAAGATAAGACTCCTTTTGTGGGATCCATCCTTAACTTGGCATCTGTTTTGTGTTACTGGAACTGAACATTTAAGACTGCATTTCACATGCACTAGTCCATTTCAATGTGTTCTTGAAAGGTATATCCATCAAGACTAGCACATACTTCCTATTCATTTAGATAATCTTCACAAGGATTACTTTCAGAATTCTATTTATCAGAATGAAGAAGGGGAAGAAACTTTGCCAAATCTAGTGCTTCATTCATTGAATTTTCTTACACAAGGAAGGATTTCCTGGAACATTTCTGACATTTGATAAAGAGCTTTTATATCTGTCTTGCAATTTCTGAAAAGTTTTCTATAAAGAAGACTTCTATTTTATTCTCTGATTTTTTTTTAATGAAGTATTTAATGGTGATGACTTTTATTTAGTAAATATGTAGCAGTAGTGAAGAACACTACTACTGTTGATATTATCTGCTATAGATCTTTCTGTCATACTGTATCTCTATGGCTTTCCAATATGAAAAGGGCCAATGGAAGAAATGTTTTCTTTGGGGAATTAATTGAAGAATGACCTGCAAGGGAAGCTTCAGACTATTTAGATTATAATGAACAGTAATATACAAGCATACTCTTCAACTACATTATAATATAAAAAGCATGAGAATACCATGTTCCACTCAATTCACTGAAATTCTCTCTTTTGAAAGAAATTCCAGAAGTGATTTCTTTTCAGAATGTTTTTCAGAACAGATAGGGACAATGACCGAAATTTTCTGCATAGTGTTTATTTTTCCTTATGGATCGTGACTTTCTTTATATTTTATATTGATAATTGTTGTAAATGAACAATTCAATGAACAATATCATTCATTATGAACAATAGCAACAAGGTATAATTAATATTCTTTCTGTTGGAAAGAATAATTGGAAATCAAGCGATAAGTACATTTAAGGTAGAAAAATAAATTGTTAGAATAAGGGGTAATATAATTTATTGTTCTAGTGTTTCAGCTTTGCTGCTTCTTATATGGCATCCTATAAACATAGTCACTGAAAAATCCATCTTTTAAAATGAAAAGGGCATTATTTTGTTTCAAGCAGTATAATAGTGGAAGAAGTTTTCATTGTAACTTCCATTCGTTACTATATCACATTAATGATATGAATGCATTGCTTTTTTGTGAAGTAAATTATAAATGTGTAGATTTAGAAATAAGCTCCTAATTAATTTACTTTCCTCCCAAGTTTATATATTCAATTGCATCCTATTCCATTTCCTTTCTATAATTATTTTTATATCCATCTTTAAAAATGTTTACATTTGTATAGTTGGTTATATTTCAATTTCAAAATGTTCTTGCTTTTCATTATAGGAAGTATAATTCGTATGAAATTGCACACAGTTAAGCTGATAGCCACCATCATGCCTGATTGTTTAAAAAAAGAATAGCCTAATCTGCTGAAATATTTTTCACTATATTTTCAGTCTGTTTCAACTGCTCTGGGGTTTATGCCATCAGTTGGTTAGAGCAATAGAACAAATGATGTTTCTGCTTGGACAAGTTTTGTTTTATTAGGATCTGTAACCTCAGCAGTTGACCCAGAACTGTAATGCATGTCTCTGAATAGATAGGGAACATATGTAACAGAGACTTATTTCTTGAACATCTGAATATAATAACTGTTTGATAAAAGGAAGCTTACTGTAGGAGAATTTCCCTTTGTCTTAATATAGTAGCTTATGCTTCTGACAATATATTTTGAATCATATTTTCTTATATAGAATGACCAAAGGGAGCTATTAATTCTGAAGAATCTTTATTTTGTGTCTGGCAATTCATCTAATAACATGCATGACCAGTATGGAGGATTGATGACCTTTAATTTAAAGAAGATTCTTCCTCTCAATATCATCCCTCTAGATCATTTTTCAAGTCTCCCAATGAATGTAGAGAAATGACAACATAGTGTCAACATATAAAAAGAAGTCATTCATGACATGTGAATTTTGACATGAACACTTCTCTTCTTTTGACCTTTGACAGGTTAGGGCTTGACCCAAAGCTTCTGGCCAAAATCTTAAATATGAGTTCAGGCCGTTGTTGGTCAAGTGATACATACAACCCTGTGCCAGGAGTAATGGATGGGGTACCTTCTGCTAATAATTATCAAGGTGGCTTTGGAACAACCCTTATGGCTAAGGTATGTATCTATATCTATACAAAAATAATACATATTGTGTAATAAACAGAGTTGCTTTTTTCAAACAAATGTTTCCTTTGAGTATTTCCTTCTGAACTTCAAGTTAATATGTAGAATTTTCTCCACTATGCTGACATACTTAAGATGAATTAATATCTATTTCTTTATATTTTGTGGCCCATCATTATTCTGCTTAGTATATCTCATATACACAAAAATATCCAGTATTAGTGCAATTCATTCTCATTAGAGAATGTTGAAAAATTACCGTTTTTAAAAAAAGAAAATGATCATAGTAATGGATCTTCATGTGTATGTATTATGTATGTATATCTCTGTGTGGATAGATAGATAGATAGATAGATAGATAGATAGATAGATAGATAGATAGATAGATAGATAGATAGATAGATAGATAGATATACACACACATACATACAGATATATTGATGATACATAGCAATTATGGGAATGTTTTGCTACACCAACCTAATTTCTGAACACATTCAACATGAGAAAATTTACTCCATTTTGATATTACAAGTCTTAACTTAAATTCCATGGGATCTAACTGGGTAAAGTTTGTCATGCTAGTCTTCTGTAGATTTTCTGCTGGTTTTCCGAAGAGCTTCTATCAAAACAATAGTTAAGTAAAAGAGGATTGGGTTAAGGATAAGAATGCAACCCGAATAAACATCTCAGACAAGCCTCTCCCTGGTTCTCACAAAGATAAAGACAGTTACTGTAGTTTTACAATAAAAGTGGTATTAGCTTACATGACATTGGATTCCTAGTCTGATTTACCTTGAAGCTGACAATCACATTGCTTTCCTTCAGAGATATGTTCATTATTCCAGCTTTCTCTAGAAATGATAAAATGGCATAGTTAGAACTAGCGAATTCAAGTTTCCATTGCCTTCTGGAAAGCTAGACATATCTCTGGTTGGAAGCTATTCTAAGCTGGGCTTTCTACAAAAAAGGCACATATCTACTAACATTAAGGGAAAGGACATGGAGTATATCCATTCTGTCTGACATAATAGGATGTGCCATTATTCTGAAGGCAAGGTAATCTGGCAAATAATGCCATATACAGTTTTAAATATGATAAGCAGCATGTTGAATTCAATGCAGAAAGCACCCAGGGGCCAGTGCAACTCACATGAAAATAACTTGGACAAACTACAAGGTACCAAAAACTGTATGCACCACTGCATTCTGGATTAGTTTGCACATCTGATTGTCTTCAGAAGTATCCCCACGTAGAATTCATTTCAGTAATCCAACTAATCTAATTTCGTTTTCATCCAACTAATATATTTCATTTCATCTAATATAGAAGTGGCCATGAGCAAGGTTTTCAATTTTTTAGTAGGAATTTTTCTAGCTACATATTGAACTTAAGTCCTTTCATGCATTTTAAAATAATTTTCTAAGGAATGGTGGACCTCAATATTACTATCCTATTTGGTAATATATATTACTCTGTAATGAATACATGTTTTTTTTCTTCTCTCACTCAAAATATTTTCCTTATTTTTAGGATCTTGGCTTGGCCCAGATTTCTGCCACCAACACTAAATCTCCAGTCCCACTTGGATCCCTAGCCCATCAGATTTACAGGATCATGTGTGCCAAGGGTTATGCCCAAAAAGACTTCTCATCCGTATTCCAGTTTTTACGGGAAGAAGAAAACTTGTGAAATCTCTATTGACTTTTAACTAGAGACATTGTTTAAAAAAATATGTATTTAGAGCCTCTTTCAGATTAATCAATAAATACATGAGTTTAATCAAAGATTAAATTTAATCATGATCTCACCCATCTTCTGTATTCTAAAGTCACAGCTAACTCCAAGGTTTCCTATCATTTCAAATACTGTGGAATTCTTTTTAATAATTTATATATCTTGCTTTTTAAAAAGTGCAGTAGCAAGATTTAAAGAAAACTCAGTATATTTCTATTTACTTACCTACTTCCAAATAATCCTTTTCTAAACTTGTTACGAATTTGGGGTGAATTTTAAGTTGGATTGCAAAATGGACATGGCTTCTAGTTTGGGAACAGTTTTTCTGAACTGAATAAGTATAATGGTTAAAGAGATCCTGAACTTCCTAAGTAATATTCCAATTTACTTTAAAACAAAATTATTATAATCAAGAATTAATGATAAAAATCTGTATTAATTAATGGTTGCAATTTATTTGAAATCTGGTGCTTATGGTTTTGGAAAGTCATAGTAAAAATAGCATAATAAAAATAACATGTTTCACATTTTTTCCTCAATAGCCTAATTTTATATATTTTTATTTTTGTCATCTTTTCAACATTCATGATTAGTTCCTTTACTGACATGCAGATATCTTTGTATTATTATACATCTAAATAAATAAATCCTTTGAAATCTAAGGTAATGATCACAAGAAGAAATATATGGGCTTATTGTGAGGGGGTATTCTCTTGCTTTTATTATGATCAGATTCTATGCATGGTCCTACCAATAAAAATGCATTTGAAAACTACATAAGAGAATTAAAGACCTGTCTTGCCTAAACAAGAACACATAGTGTAAAGATCTGTTGATTGGTGTGTTATTAAATTTCAATTTTGGTTTGTTAAGAATGCAGTCAAAACTATTAAAGTGGATAACTATGATAGAGAATATATAAGACCATTCTTTATTGTTACAGTAATTCTTGAAACTCTGCATGAAGAGAAATAATAAACATTTATCAGAATTGCCTGATCACCATAGCTTTTAACAGGGCAATTGATCAACCTACAAATTATGAATACTCCTATAAAAATGTAATGAATTACCAACAGAATTGGATCCCTTTAGAACATGTTCCCCATTTTTTGTTACTGTCACCATGAGTCCTAAAACTAGTATTTGTCCTAGAACTGAAGTAATACATTTTTATATAATCCTTTTTATAATTAGCTATAATTATTCAGCTGATTTCAGATCACTCTTGTGAGGGTTTATGTGTGGTCAAAATGAACAATATGGCAGCAGAAAATTTGCTGGGTAATTTAAAATATAGAGTCAAAAAGACTGAAGAAAGTTCTCTGCTGGTTCTGTAGATCTGACAGATGATAGGGCAGATTTGATAAAGACCGCACATAAACACATAGAACATACTGGACAGTAAGCAGTCAAAATGTTCCAACTAAGAATGCTAGAAATATGAAATGGGTGAAGCTTCCTCTTTCATTTTGATAGACAAGGCTATAAGGGGGAAATACAGCCTGTTAATTAAAGGTACTTAGAACAGAGGTAGATGACTTACTTTTCATGGAGTGGATTCCTTACTAGATTGGAGTACTAGGTTTCATTTCCCAAGCACTACGTGGGATTGTTTCTTTTTTTTTTTTTATAATTAGGCATTCTACACAATCAGCTATAAACGTGAAATAAAGTTTAAGTGCTTAATTTTCTACAGTGGTATGATAAAAAAAACAAAAACTACAAATAGTATATTAAGAGTTTGTCTTCCAGTCAACATTTTTTTTTTCTGGAGTTTGAAAAAAATTTCCAAAGCCATTTGGTGGAATAGAGCCAGAAAAAAATCCTGATATATATTACTGTTTCATTAAAAGAAATGGCTATGAAGCCTTCTTGGGATAATTGCAGTTAGTTACATAGCATAGATTTTGTTGCTAAACAGTTTAACATGAAAAAAAATAGTCTTATTATGTCCACTAATAAGTAAATTGGGATGTTTACTCACATAAATTTCTTTGAGTTCTGTTCTGTGTTTCCGTCCCAGGTCAATATAGGCAATTGCACGATTTAGTAATTGAAACACCCATCAGTTTTGTGGCAATAGGACTTTTTCCTATCTACCTTTCCTTTCTTTCTACCTAAAGAAAAAGTAGGTGAACAAAAACTGAAAAAGCCCAAATATTAGTGTTGATATATGAACACCAACTAATGCTAGGAAAAAAATGATATTTCAGTGCTTTACCTAGTATAACATCACACAATGTTTTATATGGCCCTATAGGCAGAATTAAAGGGGAATGGAATATGTAAACAAAAAAATCCCCTTGTCATTACTTAATTACGAAAGCAGTTTGTGTAGATGGCAAGTTTAAATAAATCAGCAGATAAAATTTGCAAAGTATTCTGTTGGCTGGCAGTCACTTTCAGAAAAAGGGGCTGTAATCCATAATTTAAAGCAACAAAATTGTTTTGAGCATGATAGTGGTTTCAAATTGTGTGAATTGTTATGTTAAATATCTGGAGATGCCATCTTGTTTATCCCAGTGTAGAGAATATGGTTTTATTTCTGTCTGAAGTTTTATACATTTTGTGAGCAATTAGTTTCTGAAGTTTTTTTTAAGCATGTCATATTATAAAAATGTGTACTGGATGACTTTAATCTCTTAACAGCTCTTTGAAACCTAAACTAAATTGTGAAATTAATACTTAAAATGGCTACCACTCAGAAAATAGAACATTTCTGTAATAGATTTATCACTCTTGTGTCTGATTTTATAATTTATCAAAAATTGTATCATAACAGAAGCACATGATTTATTAAATATATAAAACTATATTGAAGGTTTCAAATCTTAGTCCTTATTTCTGCAATTTCTTTAACCATGTTGTTTATTTCTTGATATCTAGAGTAAAAAGTATGCTTTGACAACTGAATTTCGTAGATGGAATTAAAGAAAAGATTTTTCATTTCTCTTCATCTTCTTGCAAATAATATAACACAGTCAGAGTTAATTAAGTTATGTCTACTTGTTAAGTCTTGAGTTCCTAGAAAAAGCTAGGCTTTTGTGAGTAACTAACCAGTAATTAGAAAATGTACCTAATCTTACAGAAAATAAAGGTGAACTCATCAGTTGCTGAATTACAGCAACCATTCCACTAGAGTTGAGAAAGATTATATTATCTGGGAATAGAATAAACCTCTGCAAATATTTTCTTGCTTTTTCAACATGACATATGGGGAACTATTACATAGAGGGAAGATCAAGGATATGTCATTCAAATTCAAAACCAGAAAGGATCTTTAGTCAGTCACTCTCGTTTCACATGACTGTTGAACATCTGAAAAAAAGAGACCGATTATAAATGAAGGTAGGGATTATGTGGTCTATATCCTACAGGAGAGTTAAGAGTACAGTTAAATCTGCATGTGTATTACATTTAGATTTCAGGTGGAGAAGAGATATAATTTGGAAACGAATCTGATACCAAGAGATACCAAGTACTGTATATCATTGGAATGGTCTTAAATATTGTGGTTGTGGTTCTTATTTGAGAATTTCTTATGAGGTATCAACAATTTAACAGCTTCAGCACTTCAAACTATTCATGATATTGATAACCACCTATCAACCACACTTGATAAATAGCATTATTTAGCAAGGAAGCTGTACAATTTTAAAATCATAGTAACTGAACAAAATCAAGAAAGAAATAAAACAAAGCAAATCCAAAATATGTGGTATATAATCAAAGAAAGTTCACATTTTCACCATTCAATTAAAATTTTACATAGAAATTATTAAGTTGCTTAAGTTCTTGTTAAATCAATCTCTCAAAAGGGAAAGCCAGCATAGAAAAGATAATTATCCCATGCTTTGGTTACCTTTATATAAACAGTGACTTTCAGGCAGCCTGCATAAATATATCTAATGCAAAGAGAAACTATTAAAGATCATGAAATAATAAGGAAGGTATTGAATGCCAAGGATAAATATAAGAAAAGAAATAAGTATGTTTCCTCTTGCCTGCTTTGTAAAGAAATTTACTCGGTAGATAGATAATAGGTTAGATTGCAAGATTTGATTGTTAATAATTAGACCATTGTGTCTTTTGAGACACAATAGTCTAGTTCAACTGACTGGTTTCATTATCTTCAAATAAACGACATAATAAAAGTATTATTTATAAATTGTTGATAGTGTATGATTTGGAAACCAAAAAGTCAAAAATTGTATGATTGCATGGATAAAGAATTTAGATGCAATAACAGATACGCAGCAACTGGAATTTCAGTTGAAGAAGAATAGTCCAAATGTGATATTTAAAGTAAATCGAAATACCCTATTTCCCTGAAAATAAGCCCTATCATGATTTTTCAGGGTGCTCATAATGTAAGCCCTTCCCCGAAAATAAGCCTCAGTTAAGATTGTCAGCCAGACGGATGCATTTAGAATGGTATTTCCTGAAAATAAGACCTAATGTCGTCTTTTGGAACAAAAATTAATATAAGACCCGACCTTATTTTGGGGCAAACACAGTAAGATCTCTTGTTATATTAATACATTCATTATTATATTGCTAAAACAAATAATTCATTATCTAAATATTAGAAATGTAACTAGCAGGTTAGATCATTCCTTCATACTTTGAAGCAATATTGTAAAGCTCAGTTTTGGAAAATGATTTGTGCCAGAATGAATCAATTTCAGGTTCCATTTCAACTTGTATTATTTTAATTAAATTTTTCTTAAACATTAAATTATTGGCTTTGTATATAGTAATTGCTGCATTAATACTATATATCTTACTGGAAAGAATGTTTCATGTACTCTATGGAAGAATGGACAACCAAGCTTTCAAAATATACTTTGTTGTTCAGAATAATTTCATATCTAAAAGTAAACATTTCCAGATTCTAATTCAATACAAACAAAATATATGTTTCCTGTGCATAAAGTCTATATTTTAAATTTATGTACTTTATACAGCTTTAATAGTGATTTTCATTCATTTAACATGAATGGTTATTCATAAACAATTAATGATATACAGGTAGTCCTCAACTAATTGAACCCAAATTTCTGTTGCTAAGTAAGATGGTTGTTAAGTGACTTGTCTCATTTTATGATCTTTCTTGCCACACTTGCCACACTTTCTTGTTAAGTATTGCTGCAGTTGTTTAGTTAGTAACATGATTGATAATGGCTTCCCCATTGACTTTGCTCATCAAAAGATTGAAAAAGGGATCATATGACCCTAGGACACTGCAGCCATCATAAATATGAGCCAGTTGCCCAATGTCTGAATTTGGATAACTGACTATGGGGATAATAACATGTTGTAAGTGTGAAAAATGGTCATGAGTCACTTTTTTCAGTGCTGTGGTAACTTCAAACAGTCATTAAATTAATGATTATAAATCAAGGATTACATATATTAGAAAGTTATATATACTGGGACTTTTATAAATAAGACTACAATTCTGTTCTGCTTATCTAGGAGTAATCTCTTTAGAAACAGTATGTAAGATTTAAAGCATATATAGAAGGGTACTTTTAAAAAACCCACTTTTTTGAGACTACATCTCTTGCTCTACTGAAACAAAGAAAGCTGATGCTTACTATTTTTTTTCTTTACTGCAAGAGAACACACGTGGGCTATTCTGTGAATCAGACAGAAAAAGAAAAAAGTCTTTCCAACTAGGACTGCAATCTGAGATATCAAATCCTTGTGCCAATATGTCCAGATTTGACAGAAGCCCCCTGAGGCTCTGTTTTTGGCAGCACAGTGTGGTTTTTGTAGTTTTATTGCCAGGGCCCTGGTGGTTGGTTAAATTCTGCTTTTATGACCTAATGTAGCTCTCCAGGTTTCCACTTGAGCTGACATTTGTTTATCTGACTGTTTTGCATATTATATGACTGAACAGACAAGGGGACACTTACTGTATAGCTCTGACAGGCAGGGAAATGGCTGATACTCAATCTGCTGTGAGCCAAAAGAATGGAAAGATCAGTGAGAACTTGTTAAGAAATTATCTCTGACCCCTCAAAGGAAAATAAAAGATACATGGGAAAACTTGTTCAGATATGAGTAAGAGCAAGTTTTTGTCTTTTTTCTTTTTCAATAGAGATGTAATTTGTGAATAATGTATCATTAAGTAAACTTCCCACAAAGATTGCATGATAAGTTATGTTTGCATATGATTCAGCAATATTTTGATATTAGTATTTCTCTGATTTTTTTTACAATTATGAAAAACCAGAATTATGCTTCTTCACCTACACTGCAATGCAATTTAGTGTGGAGAAGGGGGGAAAATATACAATATTTGCAGGACTTGGCATTGTTTTCCTTTGTCTTGTAATCATACTTGAAAAATCTAGATCAGACCAGTATAAAATGTGCAAATGTGTACACACACACACACACACACACACACACACACACACACATGGTTCTGCTATATTTCACACTAAGTGTCATTAAGCAGTACTGGACAGTGCAAATTGAGTTTGATATCTTTTAAAAAAATCGTATACTGTATCCATAGAACCAGCAGTTGTAAGTGCCTTGAATAACAATAACTCTTTTTCAGATTGTTACAGTAGTAATGCTTGTTTTCATTTCAACCCAATTTCATATATGTTTCAATCAGGAAGGACATCACATTCAAGTTGATATGAATCTAAGTTAAATTGAACTTCAACCTCAAGGTGAAATGAAATGGTTGAAATGAGCTTCTTAAACTGGTGGTGGAGAATATTTGAACTTCACAGCATTATAGTATAATTTGCTTTATGATAGCCTGGCTATTTGCCAATTTAGCCCAATATTGTCTAGTGAATCATAATTACTTTCCAGTTACTTGCCTTGGATCAATTAAATTGAGTTCCTGTCATCAGCAGGATCTCAGGACATCATACAACTCAATTCTGGTATAGTTTCTTGAAAGAGAAAGGAGCAGAAAAAACATATCGTGAAACAAAGAGCAGTCCAGATTCCAGGCACATTATTATATAGAGATAAAGATCTTGGACCAAGCAAGTACACATGAAGGAAGCTTTTAGATTCTAAAATAATCTAAAAGATTCTTAAATACAAGATGAGAGATGAGATATTCATTTCATAAAATAAATATGCATAAAACCAAGACTCTGGGCTATTAAATGTTGCATTCTCTTTTACTACAGTAGTCTGATACAGAGATGAAAGATAACTTAGTTTAGGTCAATTTTTAAACAAGTCTAACTCTGGCAAAGGTTTCTAGCCATTTAGATTGCATACTTTAAATTTATACTGCAGTCTTTACCTTAAAAATTAAGCACGTAATTGAACATACAGAAAAATGTCATACAAACATGGTACCAAAAAAGTTTAATATATTGGTCATTAGGTCCTGAAAAGAAGTAATAAATGCTTTTGATCTTTCTTTGAAGCAGCAGTACAAGGTTAAACTGCCCTTTCAGAAACAACCAGATGCCCATAAAAGCGGATTCTTTTCTTTAATAGGAAGTTGCCAAGGCCTGTCCAGCTGTGCTGGTTTGTAAACAGATTAGTTTTAAACACTCAGTAGCTCTGATTTACTTTATTTAAAGCAGTATGTTTTAGCCTATTGGCCAGCCTCAACAAGCTGTGCAATGTCCTGCAGATTTCCGTCAGCTAAAAATGTCCATTAGGTAATTACACTCAAAGTTAAATAGGCATATTTAAGACAAGAGTTGTTTACTTTCCATTTTACTCACATGTTCCAGTGTTTTTTTTAAAAAAAGAATATTTCTATTTGGTCTTTTTGATCTTCTGTGCTTGTGTTGGGATTTGGAAATAGAAGCTAATGTGTTTTTTTAGCACAATGAAAAACTCTTTTGATGCAAAGAGTAACAGCTGTATGAAACATACCTATCAGCTAGCTAATGACAGAGTTTCATTCTGTCACCTCAGTGACCATAATAAAGAACCAAGCTAAGCAATTTCTTTATCTTCCCCATTGAAATGGCATGTAGTCTGCACATTTTATATTCTTCATTGAAAAACAGAAGCAAAAGAAATACACCTACCACAGAAAATGGTGCCCCCAATTTTACTTTTTCAGCTTTTTTAAAAAAAGCTATTGTCCGATTCAGTAAGAAGGGACTTTTAAAAATACCAGTTATCTTGCCATGGTATAGAAAAAGGATAACACTATCGAATATTTCACATCTTATTTACAATATATCATTACATTAGTTTTACTTTTTCTACTGTTCATTTGAGAATTTAAATGAGAATGCTGGTATAGTTAAATATATTCTGTTGATTTTTGATTTGATTTTAAAAAAACCTGGAAACATTTTTAAAATAAACTCATGTTCTGTTTCTAATTGTTGAAATACTTCATTATTCTCACCAAGATCTATATCCCCTACCCATGAACAAGAAATCACTTGTATATGATATCATTGCCAGTTTGGTCTATGATTAAATGACCAGAGTAAAAACCAGAAGACTTTGAATTCTAGATCCAACTTAGGCATGAAAAGTCAATGTATAACTGGACTGATCATTCTCTTTATATCCCATGATGTATTGAGAATAAATGTCTTTTTTTTAAAAGAACAATGGAAAATTGTCCAGAATCTGAATCTGTGTATTGTGTACCTGTATATTGTGAATTTCTATAAAACACTCAGAAGATTATGGGATGACAGACCTTTTAAAAAGTCTGCTTTATTTTTATTCCTTCTATCTTACATTTTTTTTTTTTTTTTGGAGTAGAAACTGGTTATGATTGATTGATGAATGATTAATTCATACATACCTGTTTATTTTTATTTATTTGATTTGTCAATCGCTTACAAGATATAGTTATAAGTATAAACATAGTTATGAATACATGAAATGGATACAAATAGGAAAAATAAAAAGAATCAATAGGACAGGAGTGGTAGGCATGTTGGTGCGCTTATGCACACCCCCCACAGACCTCTTAGGAAAGGGGTGACGTCAATAGTAGACAGTCTAAGGTTAAGGTTTTTTGGAGTTTGGGGAAGAAACCACAGAGTCAGGTAGAGTATTCCAGACATTGACCACTCTGTTGCTGAAGTCTATTTCCTGCAATCAAGTTTGGGGTGGTTAACCTTGAGTTTGTATCTGTTGTGTGCTCTTGTATTGTTATGATTGAAACTGAAGTATTCATTGACAGGTAGGACATTGCAATGTATGATTTTATATACTATACTTAGATCGGACTGAAGGCGGCGTAGTTCTAGGTTGTCTAGGTCTAGAATTTCAAGTCTGGTGGCATAAGGTATTCAGCAACAAGTAGGGGAGTAGAGAACTCTTCTTGTGAAATATTTCTGGACTTTCTCAACTGTGTTAATATCAGATACGTAATGTGGGTTCCAGACTGATGAGCTGTATTTGAGTATTGGTCTAGCAAATGTTTTGTATGCTCTAGTTAGTAGTGTGGTATTATCAGAGAAGAAGCTACATAGGATGAGGTTAACAACTCTTAATGGCTTTTTGATTATGTAGTTACAGTGGGCTCTAGCACTTAGATCATTAGAGATGAGTAGTTTAGTGTTTCTTAACCTCAGCAAGATACGTGGAATTCAACTCTAGTTGGCTGAAAAATACTGGGAGTTGAAATTCATACATTTTAAAATTCTTGAGATTAAGAAACACTGATCTACAGTAGTTTATTAAAACCATTACAAATAAGGGACTTTCTATCATAATTTCCAGTGATAATAGTATCTTTAAGTGAAAATGGTTACCTGCTGAGCTAATAGCTGGGATGCAAAAGCTTCTAACTCCCATTTTCACCTTGCTCAAATAATCCTAGGAAAGTATTTACTAAATTTGTCATTCAGCCATTTCAGACGGCTGTTGCTCACATGCATGGTGATTTTTTTAAAAAATTATGCCTCTTTCATTAGATCAAACCAAGGAAAACGGAAAACCAAAAATATAATTAAAATAAACCCATAAATATTAAAAATGTAAAATATATAAAATATGAATATTAAAAGCTGATATTTTTGTTCCATTAAATAGAAAATCCAGGGTGATATTAATGGCAACTTGCCCCATTCATTTAGATTTACAACAATAAATATATAAAGAAATAGGAATAACATGTAGTTTCAGCATCTAAATATAAATCCAATGTAATTCTTTTGACATTTCTTTGGGGCTCTCCAATTGACTCCTTCAACATAAGAGGTTCTATCCTAAACCTTACTATGAAGGTGTCCTCCAGACTAAATGCATTTGGACAATGTATCTGCTAGAATTCCCAAGGAGCATAATATGGTGAAACTACACCATATGATAACCGTAGTAGTTACGTACTTTTGATAGATGGCACATGTGAGTATAAAGTGTGCACATTTTACAGTTTGTAGGAAAGGATTTAATGTATTAACAATAGATGAATATCAATATCAGTATAAAAGTGAGCCATATGTACCATTAGTTTAGTTTTTGCTATTTTCAAAAAATGCCTTCATTAAAAACACGACTGGAAAGTGGCACTCAAGAAAATTGCTTCAGAACAGCCTTTGTCCCCTTGGTAGAATAATATGGACTCCTCTCAAACTGATAGCTAGATAAGATTTTGGATCCCCACAGCAGTTGCATTTTTGCCTGAAATATCAAAATGTAGCACACAAGGGATTTATACAACCTGAAAGAAACAGACTACAGTGGTGGTACAGAGAGGAAAAGCAAGCAATTGACATTCAATGAGGGCCCAGATTGCTGGAGGCAATATGCTGACTCTTTAACTGCTTAGAGAGGGCTATAAAGCACTGTAAAGTGATATATAAGTCTATTGCTATTCAAGAAATCCATGGATTACCTACTGATTAATTTTTAATTGTACTTTTTAAATTGTACTCCCTAATTATATGTATTGTAGGTCCTTATGTGTAAACTTGCATTTAAACTATGTTCATATCACATAGGTGTAGGTCTATCTCTGCATTCAGCTGATGCAGGTAAGGCTAAATGATAAGTGATAAATGATAACTGGAACAACTAGTAACCAACAATACTAGGCTTAACAACTGCCTCGATCTCATCTTCTGCAAAAGTTTGAATTCAATTTATGGAATACAAATTAAAGAATCTTTTTCCAACAGTGACCACAACATGATTGACTTCTGTCTCAACATACATCCACACAATAATCATCACAGCGACAATCCCCAGTTGTAACTTCAAAAAAGACAACTACGATCCTATAATCAACAATCTCTCTTCCTTTAATTGGCAATTTCTATTCACTGGATGCGATACTGTTGAAGACCATTATAACATATTCTTACTAGAAATCAAAAGAGCCACCAAACTATATGTACCAGTAACAACTCCCAAAACCAGGAAAAACAGATTACCCATTACAATAAGGAAGCTTCAGTCCAAAAAGAGATCACTTTGGCAGAAAAACAAATCTGGTCACGTTGCCACCTTCAAAAGCCGATACAAAAATCTATGCCACCAGATAAAAACTGAATGCACTAATTATCACATTAAATCTACGCACAAATTCCACCTGTGCTTTCTACAATTTTGTAAACAACAAACTAAAAGTCTCAAGGTCCATCCCACCCCTGAATGGACCTAATAGCAAAGACTGCAATGCCGACACCATCAAAGCAAATCTCTTTAATACATTCTTTGGCTCAGTATTTGTAAACAGCAATGGATCAAGCCCAGTATTTCCTAGTCGAACCACAGAAAACTACAATGATCTAAAACATATTGATTTTACATAAGACAATGTTGAAAAAACACTACGCAACCTAAAACCATCCCTATCTATTGGACCAGACGGAATATGTGCCTACTTTTTTAAAAAGCTATCCACTGCCATAGCCGAACCTCTAAGCATAATCTTTGAAAAATATTTTGGGACCATCTCCTTGCCAAAACTATGGCCACAAGCCACAGTCATCCCCATCTTCAAAAAGGGAGACCCCAGCCTAGTTGAAAATTACAGACCAATCTCCTTATGCTGCATCAGTTGTAAAGTCATGGAATCAATTATTAATCAATCCATTATCCTCCACTTAGAGACAAACAACCTACACTCTAATAAATAATTTGGTTTCAGAAAAAATATATCCTGCAATCTACAACTCTTACACTGCAAAAACATGTGGACTACACAACTCGATCAGGGCAAAGCAATAGACGCAATCTACATAGACTTCTGTAAAGCCTTTGATTCAGTGGTACACAACAAACTACTACTAAAACTAAAATCCTATGGTATCTCTGGACACCTACATAACTGGATAAAAGCATTCCTGTCAAATAGACAACAAATGTTCAAACTTGGGAGCGTCCTATCAAATGTTGTACCTGTCAACAGTGGTGTCCCCCAAGGCAGTGTTCTAGGACCAACTCTCTTCATACTCTACATAAATGACCTCTATGATCATATTAAGAGCAGCTGCATTCTCTTCACTGATGATGTAAAGCTATTCAACACCACAGACAATACTACTACCCTCCAAAAAGACCTTGACTATGTATCAGAATGGTCAATCAAGTGACAACATAAAATCTTAACAAATAAATGCTCTGTCTTACACATCGGCAAAAAAAATCAGAAAATAAAATACAAGCTAAATAATCAAGACCTTGTTGAGGCTCCAAACTTTGTCAAGGACCTTGGAGTACTCATCTCTAATGATCTAAGTGCTAGAGCTCACTGTAACTACATAGCCAAAAAGGCATTAAGAGTTGTTAATCTAATCCAATGTAGCTTCTTCTCTGGTAATACCACACTACTAACTAGAGCATACAAAACATTTGCTAGACCAATACTCAAATACAGCTCATCAGTCTGGAACCCACATTACATATCTGATATTAACACAGTTGAAAAAGTCCAGAAATATTCACAAGAAGAGTTCTCCACTCCTCTACTTGTTGCTGAATACCTTATGCCACCAGACTTGAAATTCTAGACCTAGACAACCTAGAACTGCGCCGCCTCTGGTCCGATCTAAATATAGTATATAAAATCATACAGTGCAATGTCCTACCTGTCAATGAGTACTTCAGCTTCAACCATAACAATACAAGAGCAAACAATAGATACAAACTCAAAGTTAATCGCACCAAACTTGATTGCAGGAAATATGACTTCAGCAACAGAGTGGTCAATGTTTGGAATACTCTCTACCTGACTCTGTGGTTTCTTCCCCAAACCCCCAAAACTTTAACCTTAGACTGTCTACTATTGACCTCATCCCCTTCCTAAGAGGCCTGTAGGGGCTGTGCATAAGCGGACCAATCGTGCCTACCGTCCCTGTCCTCTGGTTTCTTTTTATTTTTCTTATAAGTATCTATCTCATGTATTCAAAACTATGTTTATTCTTATACCTGTATCTTGTAAGCGATTGACAAATCAAATAAATACTAAATACTAAAATAAGTAGATAAACATTCTCTAGATTTGACAAAGGAATCCAGAGAGGGAACTGCTCTTGGACAAGCAGTCTGTGGCCATATATTGGCCCCATCTGTTTTCAGAACAAGCACTGTAAAGATGAAAAATTGAAATGCAATCTAAGAAGATCCTCGATGTTTTAATGTCCCTAATATAAACATTGCTTAAATTGTATCAGAAGCAACAGAATATTTCAAAAGATTTTATGTAAAAATTGACAAAGTGTATGTTATAATGAATATGTTAGCCTTTGTGGCAATCTGAGAATTTTTTAGTTGGTTTTGCTCACTTTGGGTTCTATGTCCATTGTTGAGGCACAGATTCTAATAAGTTTAGACTCAGGTAAAAAGTAAATTCTTTAAAAGTTTGTGTAGGTAGTCTGACCTTGTATGAAGCATATATTTTGTTAAAATTTAAAACTCTGTCCAGCATCTTGCCTATTTTCTATGACATGCCAATTAAGCATGCTTCTTTTATTGACATTCTTTTAAATGAAATAATTGCTGTAGTTATTGTGCTGGTGAAGACGTTTGATTTCAGTAAAATCAACAGACAGATCTTAAACATAGTTCTAGACTTTAGTGATTTGTACTTTATGATACTTGAGGTACTTTAGCCCTTTTATAAATATATAATAAATAGATAAATTTTAATATGGTCCATTTATTTTTTTAATTTTTTCAATCTTGTTAAAGTTTCTTGCAATACAGAAGATTTAAGTGTAATGAAATTTAAATTGCTGTGTATTGAAATTTAAATAAAATTTAAATTAAAAAACACTACAAAGGTATCAGGCTGAAATCCAGCTATGGGCTGGATTTTTGTAAAAAACTTACGAAATTGGGAATCATAAAAAACCTTCCTAATGGGAGAAAAATTGGCTTTTTACATCCTTTGTGAGAGAGCAAACTAAAAATAGCATAGAAATTTGTTTATCAAAATCTACACTTCACTCCTATGCAGATTTGGAATGCAATACTATTCATTCTTTGTTACACTAAAACTTCATTCTGAAAATATATAATTGTTATATAATATTATTTAAACAAAATAAACAAATCAAAATGATTCGGTTGAGATCTGCATATGTGGGATTGATTGGGGTAGATTGCAAGGACGACTCCGAAATATAATATAAATATAATATAAATATAATATATATATTTTATCTATATCTTAAGTTATTGTACATTATTACAATTTTATTTTGGATTGTATTTTATTTTATTACTATTTCATCTTAAATCGTATTTTGTCTAGATTCCATTTTAAATTGTATTTTATCAAGTTACATTTTAAATAGTATTTTATCAAATTTCATTTTGAATTGCTTTTATTAAATTTTAGTAACAAATTGTTGCTTGAACTTTGCACTTTGATATGGCCCAAGGGCTACTCAATAAAGACTTATTATTATTATATAATATTATGCTCAGAATTTGAATTCCTTGCCTGAGTGAACTGAAAATCCTTAAGCTAAATATAATGGCCTCCAGACTCCATTAAAAAATATGTAAATAAACTGATAATTGATTCTTTAAAGACTCATGATTTCAATGAGCTGTTTTTCTAATTCTTGCTTTTTAGAAGCTTGCATTTTTGCTTAAATTATACAGAACAATTCATTTTTTAAAAAGAATGTATTAAACATATGGTAGTTGAACATTTTGGACAAGATGATGGGAAGATTTCTGTTCTCCCAATAGGAAACATTTGAAATTTTATTTTAGTCATAATGAGAAATGATACTAGCAATGGAAGAAAGATGTATTTCATACACACACATAAATAGCCTTTTCCAATCTAACACCCTCCTACTATGCAGTATTACAGCTCCCATCACTCCAGACTACTATGCTGATTGTGCAGGATGGGATTCTTGAAAGTTGCCAATTTAGAGAAGGGTGCCATAAAAATGTTTAAAAGTCCTACCGCTTGGTAGGACTGGCAGGATGGCAGTGATGGAATCTGAACTGAAATCTTTGAAATGAAATTGCCGCTACACTAATTTTGAAATGCTATATCTTTCTCATACCCTCTTTCTTTCCAGGACATGACATTATTGATAAAACCCTAAATTTCAATAGGAAGTCATTGGCTAGAGATCTTCCAGTGCCTTTGAAAAGCAGACTATTTTATATTATTTTTTTTACGGTTGTGTATGAGGTGGAAAGTGCAGAATGATTGAATTCAGTTCTTTGTTTTCATCATCTTTCTAGTAAGCCAGTCAAATCCCAATAGACACTTTTATTATGTGAGGAATATATCATTGAGAGCTTGGCCAGAGGTCATGTCTTCTGGAAAACTAAAGACTAGCATTTAATGATACCTAAAACTTTGACAAGGAATTAAAGGTACATTTTATTTTAGCAGAGGTTCTTTTTTCCAAACAAATAGGAAGCCTTTATAAGACTGAAACTCAATCCAAATTATTTTATTTATTTAAGTGGGAAAGCAGATCAGTTGCTAGAAACCATGTGTATGGATTCTCAGAGAAATGTATTGTGGGGAAAGGAAGCATTGTTTTTCTAAGTTAAAAATGTTTGATATAAATGTTGGCATAGTAAAAAAAAAATTATACACAGCCAAGAGTTCTTTCTATGTCATTGCAGGTCAATGATCTATTGCAATTTCCACTCAAGATGGTGCCTTTTTATTAAGCAAAAGGACAGAAACAATCTTCACATGAGTATTCTCCACTGTAGTTGGATCATTGTTCCAACTTTAAGCCAGACTCTAAACTTCAGTATTAACTCATCTTTAATATGCCAGCAATGATTTCCATACTATCATGGAAGACAAAAGGACACCTATGAATTATTTTTTTTTCTCTTTCAGATGATAATAACATGTCCTAATAAGTAGTTCAGGATGTGATTGCATAATTATCTAATATAGGGGTGTCAAACTCGATTTCACCGAGGGCCACATCAGGCATGACTGGGGTGGGCATGGTCAGAGTAAGCGTGGCCAGCTTGACATCTGGCAGCCCTCTGCCATTGAAAACAGATCCCAGAAGGGTCAGCAGAGGCACCATGGGCTGGTCCATCACTATTTCTAGGGTGGCTCCTTGGGCCAGATCTAAGCTGGATCCAGCCCACAGGCCTTGAGTTTGACACCCCTGATCTAATCCATAGTGTTTCTAAACTAAATTGAAACAAGTGTCAATTTTCATAAGAATGACTAGACTAATTTACTGTGTGGCTTATCTTTAATCTATATCACAGGTGTATCCCAAATCTATCTGTAGTCCAAACCTCCTCACGTGGTCTGGAGAGCTGCTTGTCTTTCTTCTTTCTCCAATTAATCAATTTATCAGTCATGTACAGGTAGTTCCAATCAGCAAGAATACAACTTTCTTACTATTCTTAACTGTACTTCTAACCCTGGAATTCCCGTTGACAAGGTATATATGTACTATTTATTTATTTATCTATCAAATTTATAGAGCCCTGTTTCCATCTAACTAAAAGAAGTCTGGATAGTAAACAGAAATAAAATACAACCATACAATATAAATTCAATTTAAAAGAAACAGGATACAACTCCCTGAAAATTATCTTGTCAACATTGCAGAAAACCAGAACCATGCCAGACCTCTATCAACCTAATCGCAGTGACTGGAACAAACCAGAACTTCACAACTTTCTAATGATTGATATCTAGATGACTGTCTGAATCTAGGTTTCAAGCAACAATTTGTTCAAGTCTTTTATTGTCAAAGAACTCAAGATGGTTTAGAAGAGAACTTTTTACAAAAACAAAATAATTTGTTAATTACACTGTATGAAAGCAATCTTAAGAAAACAATCTTTGCTGACTAGATAAATAACTAGTTTTTATCGGGTTGAGAGTGCACTTTTAAACATTGGATGAGATAGGAAATTCATGGAACTCCCTATTTCTCTGTTAGGTCCAAAGAATGGAGATATTATTAGGATTGATCAAATATTATACTTCCATGAGCTGTTATTTTTCATCAGAACTCAAATGTCTTCTACTGATGGAGCCAAGAACTAAATAGTAGTTGAGACAGGCCTGCAAATAAGGTACTTCTGAGTCCACAATCAGTGCTAGAAATTGTTTCCAAAAATTATCATTACAACAAAAATCTGTCCACACATACGTTTATTCCCTACAATCTTTCTTGATCTTAGTCATTTTGTTTTAGGATGAAAAAAAAAATCCTATTAGAGCAACAGAAGTGGGAAATCCTTGCTAATCTATGCAAAATTCTCAGAAATTAACTACAAGATTCCAATGTAAATGTTATACACCTCTACATCAACAATGGCTTCTAATTGCTTTAAAGTAAACCAAGCTAATCTTTGTAATCCAGCTGCTAAATGACTACTGTGGGAAAATGTGGTTTACAGATAGAGAAGAAAGATGTGTGGCTTTTGCCAAACACCAGAGGAAACACCAAACACTTTTCAGAAGATAGTGGTAATTATATATGAGCTGCCATCATACTTACACAGAAGGGGCTAATTAGCCTTAGAGCTATATAAAGACCCCCCCCCCCCTTCTTTTTCTTTTTTTTTTTCTTCATTTGAACAGGTCTCCAGAGCAAAACAAGGGAACTGGTGCTGGAGGATAGAAGAAAGACATATGAGACATAAATTGGAGGCAGAGGCACATTCCTTAGCAGACATCCTCTTTCTTGTAATTGGCAGGGACCTGTAAGTTGAAGCATTATGCCTTTATTTACCATAACAGCTTTTTTCACTGCTGCACATGGCTTGTTGCCAATTCTAAACTATTTCAGCTTCTTCGTTCTTAAAGACAGGAATTTTAGCACAGAACTTTTAGGAAGGCTCAAAAGCATATTCAGTTCAGTTTAACGATCCTTTTTAAAGTATACTATACAAATTCTTTCTCTCTCATATTAACTATGGTAGCATCAATCCTATGATAAATTGGGTAGCTAAAGCATTACTTTAAAACAGACAGGTACCTGCCTTCCTGCCAACAAAGGTTAAAACCGTAATCTTTTATGTACTGTAACATTCTGATTATTTCAAGAGTATTTGTTGATGGTAATTAACTCTAGAGTGGATTGGGCACACAGATGAGTAATTTAGAAGGTTTTGTTTTGTGTTATGTATGACCTGTACTTGGATAATTGAGAAGTTTTAAAGACCTTGCACCACATTAACCAGATAATAAATCTATTGTAATCCAGTACCAGAAGCAACAAAATAACTGAAGTAGTATTTCTTCAGTCTCTTTAGATATCTTAGGTAGGTTAGCATTCTGTAAATACTGTTTGACTTTTTCCTCATCAATATTCTCTTGCTTATATAGTTGCCCATAGAAGTCTCGAATAATTTCCTTTTTCTCCTTATTACAATGGCAAACTTGGCCTTGGTCATCTATTAACTGCGATATTTTCCTTGATTCTTTCTCCTTTCTCAATTTATATGCTAGCCATCTACCTGGTTTATTTGCATCTTCAAAGTAATTCTGTTTAGCATTTCTAATTTTCTGTGCCAGTTCTTCTTTCTCTATTAGACCCATTTTATGTTTAGCTATGTCCAATTTCAATTTAATATCTTTTTTCTGTGGCATTTTCTGTAATTCTTTTTCAAGTCTTTTATACTCGTCTTCCAAGGCTTTAGTGGTTGCCTTTTCCTGATATTCTTTTTTCTTATGTAATCTATTATCAAGCCTCTGGCATATGCCTTCATTGTATCCCAAACATTCTGCATTGAAGTATCTTCTTTTTTATTTTCTCTAAAGAAAAAAGCCAGTTCTTTCTCAATCCATTGTATAAAATCTTTTTCCTTTAAGATAGTATTATTTAGCGTCCATCTTGATCTTTTTTTTTTGTCCCTTCCATTTAATTGTCATTGGGTTATGGTCTGCCCAAGTACTTGTTTCAATATTTGTTTCTTGAATATTAGATATTAATTCTGTTGAGATCCAAATCATATCTAATCTGGACCATGATAAATGTCTATTTGAATAGAAAGTGTATTGTTTGGTTTTAGCATTTCTTTCTCTCCGTATATCTTTTAAGGTTAATTCGTCTGTCATTTTAAAAAAGGATTTAGGGAGAATCTTTCTATTTTGCTTTGTTGTTGTTGCTATATAGTCCAGCCTATTGTCCACAATTCCATTAAAGTCTCCCATCATAATTATATTGGCATAGTCCAGTCCAGTTATTTTCATGTGTAGTTTTTTATAGAATTCTTCTTGTTTATCATTCAGAGCATAAATTGCAATCAAGAGTATTTTTATATTATTGTCCATTATTTCCACCATTAATACTCTTTCATCTTCATCAGTGTAAATCAATTTTGCTGGGGTAGCATCTTTAATGTATAAAACCACTCCTCTTTTCTTACATTGAGTCAAAGAAGTAAATATTTTCCCTAATTTTGGCTGTACTAACAATTGTTCATGTTGTTTTTTAATGTGTACTTCCTGTAAACAAATTGTGTCAAATTTTAATTTCCCTAATTTATGAAAAATTTTCCTTCTTTTAACAGCTGAATTAAGTTCATTTATATTCATTGTAATCAAAACCCCATTTAAATAGTATCATAATGGGGACCAGTCAATCCATATTAGTACTATATTCAGTTTCACTGAATTTAAATAAGTTCATCTCCAACAAACTTCCATGAATTTTCCTTATTCCAGAAACTATAGTAGAAGTTGGGTTCAATATATCCAAATCCTTTGCTTTTCCTTAAATGTGCTGTCCTGATAGATAGGTGAAGCGAAATCAAAAGTATGTGTGAAATCAAAGTGAAACATTAAAATTGAATTGATGAAATAAATAATGTAATCACTATACCTACATGCAATAATTACCCCTTCAATGTTCAAGAAGTGGACATGTATAAGTTGAGAAGAAATACTGATCTCCAATATTTAGGTATAAGCTATGCATAACTTTCTATCTGATCTGTACCTGCAGATTTTCCCTCTGTTACCTGTAGGAATCCATAGCCCGCTATGTAATCAAGCTGATCATCATTATTTCCATTTCAGTCTTTTAATTTTTTATGTAGCAATTACAAGGAAGAATTGCCCCAAAAGTAACAAGTTAACAATTTGAATTTCATCTGTTTATATCTGTTTCCTTTGTTGTAATTTACTGATTTTAATTAGCAGATTTGAATAATTTTATATATTGATGACTATTCTAAATAGTGTTAATCCTAGAAGAGTGCAATATCACTTATGATATAAATTAATTAATTCAATTTAAATATTAAACATTCAATTCTTACATTTTATTATTTAAACACTGATTAAATCACCTCTAGTAAACAATTACAGAGCTTCCCAGGAAGCTTTTCTATAATTTATGAAAAATCCTTTTGGTTTTGTTAAAAAGCCAATCCTGGATGCATTTTATTCATATTGTACACCTTATAAGAGTCTTTTCTGTATTTTTAAAATTGGTAACAAATTTCAGGATGGCATCAGAGTGCTTTCTTTCTGACCCAGTGACCATATGCACTGATTATTTGCACTAAACCATATGCACTAAACTTATTTTATAAATAACAACTTGGCCACAAATCAATATCTAACATATATTGTGGCTCTGATTTGCTAAATTATGTAAGCATAGACATGATTGATAGTGCATGCTAACTAAATTCATACAAGCATGTGCATAAAGTACACTTCTGGGTCAAGAACATGAGCAGTAAATTTCATACCATCAAACAGAATAAAATATGGTCTTAATCTTATTTTTATTTATTTTCAGAGAACTGATTTCTATAATGCACTATTGAGAGAAGGATGGGTTGCCAAAGTAAGACAGAGGTGGGCAAACATGAGACTTTCAAATGTTTTTGGACTTAATTCCCATCATTTATCAATACTTAGCCATAATGTCTGGGGATGATAGGTATAGGAGTAGCTGTAGGTAGCCAGCGTAATGACCCTGTGAATCATGTATTAAATATGTTTCTAGTTTCTTTAATTTGACTATTCATCCTGCATTTATTCATGACTTTGTTTAGGTTGCCATCTTTATTGCTTAGGATGCATAACAACACACATCAATGTAGAAGCATTCCTCTACAATATGGGTGTCAAACTCGGTTTCATTGAGGGCTGCATCAGGATTGTGTTTGACCTTGGGCTGGCTGGGGTAGGTCTGGCCAGGGTGGATATGGCCATCTTGACATCATTCGTGTTAGGGGTGCCTGTGGTGGCCCAAGTGCTCTGCCAGCGAAAACAGGCTCGCAAGGTCCATTTTTGGCTGGGACAGCCTCCTGCAACCCTCTGCCAGCAATAACGGAGCTTGGGTGGACTCTCCTGATCTCCATTTTTGCTGGTGGTGGCACTGCAGGCCAGTCCTTTGCTTTTTCCAGGGCAGTCCCATGGACCAGATCTAAGCACCCCACGGGCCAGATCCAGCCCACAGACCTTGAGTTTGACACCCCTGATCTACAGTAAAGATTGTCTAGAATTGGAAGTCTTACTTTACTTTGAAGCATTCTTCAATAACCAGAAAAAAGAAGCAATCAATCTGTATGGAAGGAGGGAGGTAACTTGGAAATGGCATCAGAGCAATCAAAACTTGTGGATGATCTGGGATACACTGGGATCATCCAACATAGCAAATGGCGGAAATAGATGCCGAGCTCCTAGATGAGGGAAGAAAGCCAAAAAACTATACTAACCATACAAATTGCTACAGAAAGCGATTACAGTATATGGGTTAGTGGGACTATGAGGAAAATCAACATGTGAGGAAAAAATCTGCCTCTATCATATATGCATACTTGTGGTAGTTGCATGTGTGTGTTTGTGTGGATGTGGATGTGAAAAAGAAATGACTAATAATTATGAGATATTGTGATATAGCAGTAATTCACCTCCATGAGGCACTATGGAAAATAACACAATTTTCTTCTTTCAATCACTTTAACTTCCAAGTGAGTGTCTTAAGAGTGTTGCAAAGAAGTGCATTGCTTCATAGAGCAATTCTGAAACAGTTTTACAGGAAGCTTTTTTGGAAGCAAAGAAAGTTTTCAAAGTTTTGCACACCTGCAATAAGTGGATTTGTGTGTGTCTGTGTTCGACATCAGTGAGAGGCAAGAATCTTGAAGAAATGGGTTGATATTTGTAACTTACTCATGTCTATTAGTAAATAGTTTTGTTTGAACAATAATTTTTGAAATGGATTTTATGTTGGGGGAAGAAAATGATGTGTTCAAAATGATAATCTTGAGATCTAATGCAGTCCTATCCCTATATTATGTTTAGATTTTATAGCATTTTAGTCATCATCAGTTAAATATCTTATAGATTTCACTGTTCTTATTGAAATAGATGTGATTCTTACTTGATATTACCTTAGTGAAATATAAATGTAAAGTTTAATTAGCTTCTTCAGCAAGGTTTTTTAAATTATTTATTTATCTTCACCATATTGTTTTATGGTTGTTCTTATCCTCAATTACAGCAGTTTTGTAGACAGATGTCCCATCAGCACACCACAGTGGTATTTCAACAGGAGGGGAACATAGCAATGATATACTGACCATGAATGCATGAGAAAGACTGCCATATTTTGGGCGGGATATCCATATTAAAATGTCACCCAAAACACTAACTGGATATTCCAAATAAGCCCATTCTGAAAAATTTGGGAATCCCTTGTACTAACATAATTAGCTTCATGTTTACTTTGGACTTGAGGAACGAAGTGTCTCTGCTATTCCTGTGTACTTTTGGCAACCAATGCATACTGGCTGTTCAAACTAAAGCAGTTTTCACTCAATCTGCTTTTAAAAACGTTGCCTCAGAAACTCGGAAAACCTGCTGACTGTCATTAGTTCACAGCAATCTACAACTACTCATATGCTTTGTTGTGATAATGATGTAGTTTTCTAGTTGTGCATTTCTTAGCAAATATGTTTACATGTATGCATATGGGGACTGGATGGAAAGTACATGCAGCATCTTATTGGCTTCTTCGTTTTGTCAGCTTTAAAATATGAGCACTCCCTGAGCTTGTGACTTCCTTGCACTGTTTTATACATTATCCTGACTGAGCACCAACCAAGTTACATGCAAGCGTACTTCATTATTTTAATTAAGCGTATTGTACAAGTAATCATTATTGCCATCAGTATCAATCATTGGCAATATTTCCAATGATGGCTGTAAATGATGACAGGCTTAGCTGACAATAAATGATCACTCTGCCATCTTAACCTGACATTTCATTGGATGTTGCAAGGTTGCTCTAAATACTCCTGGGCTTGCTACATAAAGCTCTATTTATCTATGACAAAATTTGGGTCTACAGCATATTTGTTTTTTGCTTCCCAAATGGATACATTCAGAAGGTTTGCAAAATGTATTCTTTTGCCTATGGCAGTCCGTGTGTCTAAAACACAGCTTTAAGTAAATAGGATAGTGGGGTGCTTTGGGCTGAAAAATCATTATCATCATCACCATTGCAATCTTGCTTAGTATATATTAGTAGATGATAACTGTTATTTAGAAAAAGATGTTGTTTAGATTATAAAGCTGAGCTTTCAGATCACTGATTATAAAAACAGATGAATGAAAGGAAGATAATACAGTTACACATTTAAATGAATCGTTGCTCATGTGAAATTAGTATTTCCTTTAAATCTAATTAATTTGTACAGTTGTTTATTTCCATTGTTACATTTCCAGGATTGTTCTGTTATTATTTCTAATTGGATAAGATAGCCTATGGAATTTTAGAAACTACATTTCACTTTGAAATCATTATCCTTTTGTTTGTACATAATTTTATTTGTATTTCATGCTTTATTCCTCTAAAGAAAGCTTTGGTCATCCAAATGGAAGGGAGATCAATTGGGGAGCTGCAGTCATATAGTGGGCTGTTCATTTATGAGAAGTCTAACCTGCTTTTTCATCATTAAAAGTAATCCCAAAGCAGAGACCTTTTTTTTTAGAAAAAAAACCAAGTTGCAACAAGATGAATGCCAAATATTTCAATCCATATTTTTAAAAAGGTTGAAAATAACTTTAAAGTAACATAAATCTAAAATCTTTACAACACAGATGAATGATAAAACTACTGTACTGTGTTGCAACTACTCAATATGTTAGTCACCTGAATTATTTTTTTTCCTTTCCTTCCACATGATAGTGAACATTAATAACCCCTTTTTAATATATATATATGATACAGAAAATTGATCTATCAATTAACATTACCTTTTGGGAAACTGTAATTTGAATAGTTTATCAAATAAACTATGAAAAAATGCCTAGAAAACCAAAAGAACCCCTTCTTAGTACCCTATGTAACTACTGAGAATATGTTCCAGTACATTGCGTGTTATTTACAGACAAAGCCAATCCCAGATTTGATGGTTGGATTGAAATATTTTCTGCTGGTTTACATCCTTGAATAGGCCCATTTCTTGCCTTTCATTTCCCTCCTCCCACATTTGCTAATCGTCTTGCTCTGGTCTCAGTCTGTATCAGTTCCCAGAAGAGAGGAAAGAAGCAAACAGAAACCGTTGCCTTTCTTCTTCACTCTTATCACTGTCATAAGCAGAGGAGGAGAGATGCAGAAGCAACAGCATCAACAACCAAGGCCAAGGAGTCAGTGGAAAGGTCCTGTAGGGTCCTCCAATCACAGTTCCTAATGCTAAACCTAGATTTGAGTATTAACTTACAGAAGATAGAATAACAGAGTTGGAAAGGACCTTATAGGTCTTCTAGTCCAACTCCCTGTTCAAGCAGGAGATCGTGTCTAATCTCCTCTTAATTCTCTTCCAAGAATGAAATGCCCATCACTTTTGGAGTCAAGCCATTCCACTGATTAATTGTTCTTGCTGACAGGAAATTCCTCCTTAATTCTGTATCGGATCTTTCTTTGCTAAGCTTCTATGCCTTATTTTTTGTCTGGCCCTCAGATATTCCTGTCAATTTGGGACTAATGCAATTAGACAATGAGATGTACTGGGTTCTATTCCTACCCAAAAGGTAGGATGGAGTTTGTTTAATTGTTAGATTTCTTAGATTTATTTTCTTTCCTTCAACTATTCCAGTAGATATATACTTTGAGAAGATGTTCTCTGACATATTCAGTTCCTAAGCATTTAGAGTGTCCCCTGTCTTATTGCTGAGCACCACTAAGGATTCTGTTGGTTCAGAAGTAAGAACAAATAATTTGTGGACTGGTTTTCCAACAAATATGATATTGTTTAAAAAGTATTTTCATGAATTTAAATACAGGATGAACATATAGACCAGTCCGCATTTAAAATGCTTGAAACAAGGCTGAATATGGTATCCTCCCTTAATTTTTCATATTCTTAAGTACAAAAATACACTTGAAAAGGAAGGACAATATTCTACTGTTACACTGATTTTTTTTTAATAGAAAGGACAATATTCTATTGTTACACTGATTTTTTAATGGCAGCTACAACTATTCAGACAAAGAAGCAGGAAATTAGTTAATGTTAAGTAATTAGATTAATCAGAAAAATAGTTAAAGGTCCTGTTAATTAGATTATAAGTGTGTCTTGAAGGCAAAAATACAAAACTGCCTCTGGGGACAAGCAATAAATGAGAAATATAATTTATGTTTAGAATTACAAAGACATGATGGGGAGAACTGTTATCTCTAATTTCATTTGAGCCTCATAAACTCTTGATGCAAGACAACCATTGTGCAATGCACAATGGAGCAATTTCACTGTGAACTCTTGCTTAAATTATTTCATTCCTTAAATCTTGTAGTCACTACTTTAAGTAATACAGACCATTCAGTTTCATTTGCTATGACATTTGTTAAGATTCACATTTTTACCATTTTGGGAACAAAAAGCAAAACCTTCACAGCTCTGATCCATTAGATATTTTTGGCCTTAACTTTTCAACTTGGTGATGGAATATTCGGAAACTATTGTTTTAAGTTTAATGTGTCACATTGTCTGGTATATAGACTGGGAGTCAGCCAAAGAATCCCTAACACCGACTGAAAGCCAGAAAATTTTTTAAACTTTTTAATTGATTTATCAAAATATAAAATAAAAAGAGAAATTTAAAAAGTCAATAGATTTTTGAAGTAGGTTAGGACCTTGGATTTATTTCTCAAATAAATCTGATTCCCCAATAATCTGCTTGATCAGATTAATGAATTATTGCATTTATTTCCCCATGATGGTCCTTGCTCAAGCTAATGAATTACACCAATCTGCTAATGATTTATTGATAAATTGGATTTATCTTTTAATTGCTTCAATGTTTTCTTCCCCTGCAAAATCGACGTGTTTTTCTGCTTTATTGTAGGAGTGTTTTCAATTAGGGGTGGGATTCTACCAGTTCACACCTATTTTCTAGAACTGGTTGTTAACATTCTAAGCAGTTTGGAGAACCGGTTGTTAGAAGAATTTACTGGCCTAAAGGCAGGAAGGAAACATTCTGGTGTTGGTTAGAGAGACTTCCTCTCTGTTAACCCTTATTACATTCTTAGCAGGACTAGACTTCCTCTCTCAGGAACTTCTCCGGAGATTTTTTCCCCTCCTTTGCTGGTACTTTGCTTGTGTGGAGTGACCATTCAAAGTTACAATGGCACTGAAAAAAGTGACTTATGAGCATTTTCACACTTACGACTATTGCAGCATCCCCACAGTCATGAGAGGCCAGGCGAGGAGATGCATGCCTCAATGTGAGTGATATTGAGTTGGCCATGCCCAGCCAATAACATGACCACCAAGCCATGCCCACCAACTAAGCCACACGCACAGAACCGGTTGTTAAAAAATTTGAATCCCACCCCTGTTTTCAGTGCTTTTTTTCTGATTTCCTTTGGAGGTGTTTTTGAGCTTTTCCCATTGCTGCAAAATGCCAAGGGCCATCCTCTCTACCTCCCTCACATTTCAGCCTTGCTGAATGTTCCAGCATTGTACTCATAACAAAATGAATATGAGGCATTCCTCCATCACATCTTCCTTTAAGACAGAGCTTTGCTGGCTGAGGAATTCTGAGAGTTGAAGTCTACAAGTCTTAAAGTTGCCAAGTTTGGGGAACCCTGCTTTAAGACATAACTGAAGAGCGATAAATAATGGATACTACAGAAAGCTGGTGTCATGTTGTTGCAATTACAGTCAGAACACTCACACGTCCCTTAATCAACATTCCATTCTGATAATTTTATTAAAACTTTCCTCCCTGTTGAAAATTGATGCATGGGTGGGAAAAATGCTAAATAAAGTTTCAGTGAAGTACAAGTTGTACTTTTGCCTTCTATTGGCCTCAATAAGAACAAAAAGTTATAATAAATGTGTGCTACCAATAAATAAATAAATAAGCAAACTGCCCAGAATCACTTTGAGAGTGACATAGAAGTATCAAAATTTGACAAATAAATAAATAAGTACATGCATGCATACATATATATATGTACACACATACATACACTCTGAGCATTGTTTCTCCACTCTACAGCTCCCCTTAGGAGGCAGGTCTTTCAGTCAACTCCCAATGACAAAAAGTTGCCCTGGCTGGCAGCAGTGTTTGCAACCTTCCCTGCTGGCTTTTCCAATTTCCCCAGAAATTGACTTTCTGAGGAAGCCATTAGAGAAGATTACAAATGGAGATTGTGCTGTCCAGCCAGTGTATGGGAATTGGATAGTTAGTCAGCAATTGTGAGCTGTCCCCTTAAGGGAATGCATCATGGTAAATGTAGTTAAGGTATCCTGGGAAATGTCACGTGACCACACCTGTAATCCTGATTGGTCACTAAATTGACCCTTGATGGGTTGAGGGAGGTTTCTTCACTCTTGCCTGAACTCACGGACTCGTGGTAGCTGCTCTACCTCTACCGCTATGAGATGGGAGAAAAGGGATAAGGAGATAACCATCTTTTTACCTACAAGACAGATATGCAAAGGATTGGACATTAAGAAGAACTTCATCACAAATGTGAGTTATGAGGATACCTGATGAACCAATAATAAAGACTCACACGTCCCTTAATCATGAATGTTTTGTTGAGTTTATCTATCTGCATCTGTACAGAAGACAAAATCTACCACTGTACAGAATACAGAACAGAGGTGCTGATCACAGGGTGCCTCATAAACAGTCATAAGAATGACATGTTGCCAAGCATCCAAATCATGATCACACAATCACAGGGTGCATGGTATGATGTTTTAGAATGGCTGGAAGTGCTTTACAGAAGTGGTGGGATTCAAAAATGTTGTTACCGGTTCTGGGGGGAGGGCGGAGCTGGTGTCACGACGATATGGCATACGACCTTGGAGGTCTGAGATCACTACTGATATATTTGCTCCTGGGCGGTCCTATCGGATCTAAACTGTCCCAAAGAGATGGTGAAAGTGAAGAGCGCATCCTGTCAATCCCAGGGATACTGCAAAGTCCCTGGTAGATCTGGGAGAAGCTCTTCTTGCCAGTGGCAAAGAGGAAGCCATTGAAGCTGCTGAAGTTGGGACAGCTCCAAAACGGAAGAGAACAGAAAGAGAGAGTGTGCCGGTTTGATGAGAACTTTTTTTTTATTCTAAGATCTGAAAGTACACCCTAAGGAAAAGAAAGAATCTGTAAAAGTTTTGACAGAAGTGATTAAGCGGCAATTTTAAACAGGAATGTCAAAGTAAGGTTTTTTTTCTTCTCATTGCTGGATTTTCTATGTATGATCTTATATTTTGAAACTGGACTGGGTTTTTTGTTTGTATCTGTTTTTTTCTTCTCCTTTTTTATTTTGTGATATTTTAGGCTAGAGGCTTCCTTTAGTTATTTCATTTTTTAAAATATATCTTTTTCTTTGTTTTTATTAATTCTTATTATATCCTGCTCGGAAAAGGAGTGGGAAAGTGAGAGCAAAGAAACTTTGTAACACTGCCAACTAGAGGCTTGAAAATATTCTATTTCCCTGTGACCAGACAAAGCTGAGACAGAAAGAACTGAGACTCTTTTTCAAGGACATTGCTATTTGATAAGATAGAGGGAAGAGTATGGGAGAGTATTATTGGAGGCGCTCTTCTGGGTTTCTATCAACATCTGGAGTCTGGTGTTGAAACTTAGGGGGAAAAAAGGTGATAAGTTTTTGGAGAAGAAAGCTATAATAAGAGCCTTGGATAATTAAACAAAGTGCAGTGTGCTCTTTTTACTTTTTCTAAGTAGTGCTATCCCTCCTCACTAGCTTTATTGTATTTCTTTTTATCTTTTTTTTGTAATAACTATATGGGCTTTTGGCTTTGTTGGAGCTCGTCTCTGTTTTTCTTTTTTTTCTTTGGAAGTCCAATCTCTACGTTTTCTTTTTATTTTAAAGGGAAAGCCTTAAAAGCCTTTTTTTTTCCTTTCCTGGTATTTTTGTTTTTTCATCTACCTTTCTGGTTTATTCTTATGTATTTTTTTCCTATTTGACCTTTCAATTGGATTAAGATGTTGAAGGACCTGAAGAATTTTTCCTTTTCCTTTTTCCTTTTCTTTTTTTCCTTAAGCCTTTATTTTCATCTAACTATTGATTGGATTAAGGTATACAAGAACCTGAAGAAATTTTGTCCTCTCCTCTTTTTTCTTTTTTTATTATTATTATCGAGCTTCTTTTTTTTACTATTTTTATTTTGAACTATAATTGGTTTCTTCACAATTGGATTAAGGTTTAGAAGAACCTGAAGATTTTGAATTGCTTAAACTGAGTAGGAAATTTACAGCTCCTGATTCTTCAACTTCTACTCCTTCCTTTTCACCATCTGGAAGACAATGTTCAATACAGACAATGTTAAATCAAGAAAAAGAGCAAGAAAAAGTGACTCTGCAGATGATTATGCAAGGAATTCAAAATATTCAAGCAAGATCAGAGAATATTGAAAAGAGAATAGAGAACATCGAACAAAGAACAGAGAACATTGGACAAAGAACAGAGAACATTGAACAAAGAACAGGGAAAACCGATGAAAAAGTGGAGAACATCCAACAAATGATGTTGAAGTATGATGAGAGATTCCAAAAAATTGAAGAAGAAGATAAACAAAGAGACAAGAAGATTAGAGATATTGATAATAGATTAACGGTGGTTGAACAAGATAAAAGTGGTATGTTGAGATGGGAGATGGATAGATCAGAATTCTATCTTAGATTCCAAAATGGAGAGGAAGAAAAAGGACAAAACTTAGCTGAGATAATGATAGAAATACTGGCTGAACCTTTGGAAATAATTCAAGAGAAGATGATGGATGGAATAGATGAGGTTTATTGAGTTTTCACAAGATATGCAATGAGAAATAGCTTACCAAGAGAAGTTCACATTAGATTTACAAAGAAAGCCATTAAAACGCAAATATTGCAAGTGGCAAAAGAGAAAACATTGAAATACAAAGACAAGGAGATTGTGGTCTTGAAACAAATACCCAGAAGAGTGAGAGAGATGAGAAGAGAATACCAATTCCTGACTAAAATGCTACTTAAAAAAGAGGTGAATCAGAGATGGCTGATTCCAGAAGGTTTAATGTTCACATGGCAAGAACAGAGACATAGAATTGACTCAATTGAGAAAGCAGAATTATTTTGTACAGAATTTTTTGGAGGGAAAAAGGAAGAGACAGAAAAAGAGATTTCACTAATTTGAATTCCAAGAGGACTGCCAAATGGCGACTGAAAAAGAGGAAGGTGCAGTAGGTGGAAAGGTGGAAGCCAAAGAACAACATGAACTAAGATCTACGAGAGCTGCTAAACCTAACTATAAAATATAACCATGGAAGAGAAAAAACTGATTACAATTAATATAAATGGACTTAACTCAGCCGTTAAAAGAAGGAAAACCTTTCATAAATTAGAGAAATTAAAATTTGATATAATTTGTCTACAAGAAGTACATATTAAAAACAATATGAACAATTGTTGGTACAGCCAAAATTAGGGAAAATATTTACTTCCTTAACACAATATAAGAAAAGAGGAGTGGTTTTATATATTAAAGAGACCACCCCAGAAAAATTGATCTATACTGATGATGATGGAAGAATACTAATGGTGGAAATAATGGACAATAATATGAAAATACTCCTGATTGCAATTTATGCCTCGGAATGACAAACAAGAAGAATTCTACAAAAATTACATATGAAAATAATCGAAATGGACTATGCTAATATAGTTATGATGGGAGATTTTAATGGAATTGTAGACAATAAATTGGACTATACAGCACAGAAAACAATAAAGCAAAATAGAAAGACTCTCTCCTAAATCTTTTTTAAAATGGTAGATGAAATAAACTTAAAAGATACATGAAGAGAAAGAAATGCTAAAACTAAACAATACACCTTCTATTCAAATAGACACTTATCATGGTCCAGAATAGATATGATATGGATGTCAACAGAATTAATAACTAACATTCAAGAAATAAATATTGAAACAAGTACTTGGGCAGATCACAATCCAATGACAATTAAATAGAAAGGACAAAAAGAAGATCTAGATGGATGTTAAATAATACTATTTTAAAGGAAAAGACTTCACACAGTGGATGGAGAAAGTGTTAGAGGCTTGGATCTTTTTGAAAAGATCTTTAAGAGAAAGCATAAAAGACTCTGAAAAGAGCTACAGAAATGCCACAGAAAAAGGACATCAAGTTAAAAATGGATATAATTAAACACAAAATGGGTCAAATAGAAAAGAAGAGAATTAGCACAGAAAATGGGAGGTGCTAAACAGAACTACTTTAAAGATGCAAAACAAACCAGATAGATGGTTAGCATACAAATTGAGAAAGGAGAAAGAATCAAGGAAAATATTGCACTAATAGATGACCAAGGCCAAATTTGCCATGGTAGCAAAGAGAAGAAGGAAATCATTCGAGACTTCTATGGGAAATTATATGCAAGAGGATATTGATGAGGAAAGAGTTAAACAGTACTTACAGAATGCTAATTTACCTCAGATATCTAAAGAGACTGGAAAAATGTTGGAAAGCAATATAACGATGATGGAGTTAACTGAAGCACTCAAGAAGCAAAATAATGGAAAGGCACCAGGCCCAGATGGACTTTCGCAGAATTTTATAAAACATTACAAGAATTGTTGAATCTTCCATTGCTAGAAGTTATGAATGAAGTTATGTTAAAGAAGAAGATACCTAAATTATGGACAGAAGCCTATATTACACTTATTCCAAAAAGAGGAGGCCGTACCCATTACAAATTAAGAACTATAGACCCATTTCTCTACTAAATGCAGATTATAAAATCTTTTGCTTTCAATATTGGCAGAAAGACTTAAAAATATTTAAATAATTTTATCCATCCTGATCAAAATGGATTTCGCCGCAGGATACAAATTAAAGACAATTTGAGAGTAATCTTGGACACCTTGGAATACTTATGAGGCACATCCTGAAAAACAAATGTTTCTGATATTTCTAGATGCACAGAAGGCATTTGTTAACGTGAATTGGCGATTCATGTTATTACTGTTGAACAGATGGGTTTTGCTAGAAAATTTATTCAAGCAATAGAAGCTATATACCCTAAGCAAACGGCAAAGGTAATGATAGAGGAGAACTGACAGACTCTATCAATATAAGAAAGGGAACAAGACAAAGGTGCCCACTATCACTTTGTTGTTTGTGTTAACTTGGAAGTGCAAAACAGAAATATTAGAGATGAAAAGAATATAAAAGGAATGAAAATCAAAAAGGAAGAATTTAAGTTGCAAGCATTTGCAGATGAACTGGTTTTCATCTTAGAAGACCTTTAGAAACAGCATCAAAATTGATAGAAAAGATAGAGACATATGGAAAGGTGGCTGGTTTGAAAATAACAAAGATAAGACAAAGATCTTGACAAAGAATATGCTATCAAGACAAAAGGAAGAACTGGTGGATCTATTGAAAATTCAGGTCACAAATAACATCAAGTACTTGGGGATATATTTGACAGCAAGATGTAGTACATTAAAAGAGAATAATTATATCAAACTTAAACAGCAGATAGCGCTAGATTTGGCGAAATGGGAAAATTTATAACTATCACTTATAGGGGAATTTCAATAATCAAGATGAATATATTACCCAGAATTTTATATTTGACAATTCCAAGAAGAATTCTACAAAAATTACATATTGTGGGCTGAAAATAATGAGAATAATACCAGAATGGACTATGCTAATATAGTTATGATGGGAGATTTTAATGGAATTGTAGACAATAAATTGGACTATACAGCACAGAAAACAATAAAGCAAATAGAAAGACTTTCTCCCTAAATCTTTTTTTAAAATGGTAGATGAAATAAACTTAAAAGATACATGAAGAGAAAGAAATGCTAAAACTAAACAATACACCTTCTATTCAAATAGACACTTATCATGGTCCAGAATAGATATGATATGGATGTCAACAGAATTAATAACTAACATTCAAGAAATAAATATTGAAACAAGTACTTGGGCAGATCACAATCCAATGACAATTAAATAGAAAGGACAAAAAAGAAGATCTAGATGGATGTTAAATAATACTATTTTAAAGGAAAAAGACTTCACACAGTGGATGGAGAAAGAATTGGCTTTTTTCTTTAGAGAAAACAAAAAAGAAGATACATCAGTTCAGAATGTATGGGATACAATGAAGGCATGTGTTAGAGGCTTGATAATAAAAGACTATACAAGGAAAAGGAATACTATGAAAAGACTAGCCTTTAAGGCCCTAGAGGATGAGCATAAAAGACTTGAAAAAGAGCTACAGAAAATGCCACAGAAAAAGGACATCAAGTTAAAAATGGATATAATTAAACACAAAATGGGTCAAATAGAAAAAGAAGAATTAGCACAGAAAATTAGAGGTGCTAAACAGAACTACTTTGAAGATGCAAACAAACCAGATAGATGGTTAGCATACAAATTGAGAAAGGAGAAAGAATCAAGGAAAATATTGCAATTAATAGATGACCAAGGCCAAATTTGCCATGGTAGCAAAGAGAAGAAGGAAATCATTCGAGACTTCTATGGGAAATTATATATGCAAGAGGATATTGATGAGGAAAGAGTTAAACAGTACTTACAGAATGCTAATTTACCTCAGATATCTAAAGAGACTGAAAAAATGTTGGAAAGCAATATAACGATGATGGAGTTAACTGAAGCACTCAAGAAGCAAAATAATGGAAAGGCACCAGGCCCAGATGGACTTTCGGCAGAATTTTATAAAACATTACAAGAATTGTTGAATCTTCCATTGCTAGAAGTTATGAATGAAGTTATGTTAAAGAAGAAGATACCTAAATTATGGACAGAAGCCTATATTACACTTATTCCAAAAGAGGAGGCCGACCCATTACAAATTAAGAACTATAGACCCATTTCTCTACTAAATGCAGATTATAAAATCTTTGCTTCAATATTGGCAGAAAGACTTAAAAAATATTTAAATAATTTTATCCATCCTGATCAAAATGGATTTCTGCCGCAGATACAAATTAAAGACAATTTGAGAGTAATCTTGGACACCTTGGAATACTATGAGGCACATCCTGAAAAACAAATGTTTCTGATATTTCTAGATGCACAGAAGGCATTTGTTAATGTGAATTGGCGATTCATGTTATTACTGTTGGAACAGATGGGTTTTGCTAGAAAATTTATTCAAGCAATAGAAGCTATATACCCTAAGCAAACGGCAAAGGTAATGATAGAGGGAGAACTGACAGACTCTATCAATATAAGAAAGGGAACAAGACAAAGGTGCCCACTATCACTTTGTTGTTTGTGTTAACTTTGGAAGTGCTAAACAGAAATATTAGAGATGAAAAGAATATAAAAGGAATGAAAATCAAAAAGGAAGAATTTAAGCTGCAAGCATTTGCAGATGAACTGGTTTTCATCTTAGAAGACCCTTTAGAAACAGCATCAAAATTGATAGAAAAGATAGAGACATATGGAAAGGTGGCTGGTTTGAAAATAAATAAAGATAAGACAAAGATCTTGACAAAGAATATGCTATCAAGACAAAAGGAAGAACTGGTGGATCTATTGAAAATTCAGGTCACAAATAACATCAAGTACTTGGGGATATATTTGACAGCAAGATGTAGTACATTAAAAGAGAATAATTATATCAAACTTAAACAGCAGATAGCGCTAGATTTGGCGAAATGGGAAAATTTATAACTATCACTTATAGGGGGAATTTCAATAATCAAGATGAATATATTACCCAGAATTTTATATTTGTTTCAGACAATTCCAATTAGGCTTGGAAAAGACTACTTTGAAGATTTAAATAAAATTGTGTTGAAATATATATGGCAAGGTAAGAAAGTGAGAATAATGTTAAAACTTTTGCAAGATGCTAGAATTAGAGGAGGATTTGGTTTGCCTAATTGGGAGTTGTACTACCAAGCTACAAATCTGATGTGGGTTAAGGAATGGATAATACTAAGAAATACTAGATTGTTGACATTAGAAGGACATGATTTGTTGTTGGGGTGGCATGCTTTTTTATGGTTTAAAGGAACTAAAACACAGGGGTATTTTAGAAGACATTATATATGGGAGTCTCTGTGGTTAAACTGGGAGAAGATTAAAAGACAATGTTATTTGAAAATTCCAGTTTGGTTATCGACTATTGAAGCATTTTCTTATCCCATAATATACAAAAGGGAACAAACTGTTAGATTTGGTGAAATATTGAATGAAAAGGGTGAACTTAAATCTATGCAAAAACTAGACGAACAAGGTATAAAGATGAATTTGTTTTCATATGTGCAAATATATACAAGGTATGATAAAGATTCTAAAACAGAAGGTTTCTATGATAAACTGACTGACTTAGATAAGATTTTGACAGGTACTGATGAAAAAGTGATTTAAAAATTGTATGGATATTTATTAGAAATTAAACTAGAAGAAGAACAAGTTAAAGAAACTACGATTGCTTGGGGGAAGAATTTTGGATATGGGATCGATTTAGAGAAATGGCAAAAATTGTGGTCTCAGAATTATAAAATGACAATGTCAACAGCATATAAAGAAAATTTATTTAAGATGTTTTACAGGTGGCATTTTCCTCCGACAAGAATAGCAAGAATGTTCAAGAATAAATCCAAAAAAGGTTGGAAATATCATCAGACACCTGGCTCATATTACCATATGTGGTGGACTTGTGTGGATGCTAAAAAATACTGGACTAAAATCCACATGTGATTGGAAAAAATGACTACAAAACATATAGACTTGAAACCAGAGATATTTTTATTGGGAATTTTACCTGAAATATATAGTAATGACTTGAAATACCTGATTGTAAATGTATTAACAGCGGCTAGGATTATATTTGCTAAAAACTGGAAAAATGAGAAAATACCATCACAGGAGGAAATCATTACGAAAATATTGGAATGTGCTGAAATGAGTAGATTGACATTTGAAATTAGAGAACAAGAGGATAAACAATTTTATAAAATTTGGGATCTTTTCTATCAATGGTTAGACAATAAAATACAGTAATGAAATACGAAGACTTTTAGAAAATAATAAATATATAAAGATGTGCTTTTTTCTTATTATATCTACAAAATGATTTTAGGATAGATTTGGGATGATAATATGAACTGTTATAAAATAAATTAAGTAAATTATGATTATCCTGTAAAACATGAATGAATAAATGTATAGTTAAATGATTGATTAATAAGGATACTAAGGTATTTAATTTTTGATTGACAATATGAGATCATATGTAATGTAATTGTAATTGAAGACTATGAAATGGAAGCACAAAACAATTTGTAAACCAACTGGCACACTGTATGTACACCTATGGAAGATAGCTTGATGTTTTTATGTTTTTTTTGTTTATGTTTGTTTTTAAAAACCAATAAAATTTATTAAAAAAAATGTTCTTACCGGTTCTGTGGGCATGGCTTGGTGGCCATGGTGTGGCTTGGTGGGCATGGTGTGGCTTAGTGGGCATGGCAGGGGAAGGATACTGTAAAATCTCCATTCCCACTCCAGGGGAAGGATAGTGCAGAATCTCCATTCCCTCCCCACTCCTGGGGAATGGTTACTGCAAAATCCCTTTTCCCTCCCCATTCCACTAACCTGCTTTTCAGCTTCGTTCTCCTGCAGGGCAACAAAAGAAGGGACTCAGGAGGCAGAGAATAGATGGGGGTGGGGCCAGTTAGAGATGGTATTTGCCTGTTCTCCAAACTACTCAAAATTTTGGCTATCAGTTCTCCAGAACTGGTCAGAACCTGCTGAATACCACCTCTGCTTTACAGGTTGTAAAGCACTTTTTCCTGTCATAAATTCAAATGGTCACTAAACCACCCATCATAAATTGAAGACCATCTGTACTGCTCATAAACCATATATATATAAACCATCTCTCTGATTCTTTCAAATTATTAGTGCCATGCTTAACATTAACTCATATGCCCAATTACCCTAATATGGTGTGATAGAAGCCTCAGTGCCACAACTTTTATTTATGTTTGGTTTTAAACAAATATAAACAAAATCTCCATCAGCCAACAAAGCTGCTAGCCAAAATAAGCACCAATACAGTTGTATCTCTCCATGCAGTTTTACCCACCATGCTGAAATATTTCTGTAGAGATGTCTCACTTTCCCATGTTTTTCCCCTCACAGGTGGTAAATATGCTATAGGTCTCCTCCTATATATCAGATTGCAATGTGTCATGCTTCTGGAGCTTTGGGCTCTTTTTAAAATTACATTTTACACCTCAGTAAACTTGTAATGCAGAAACTGCTTTCTTAGAGTTATTTATATCCCTGTGTTGCAAAAGAATTTGTCAGGGAATAATATGAATGTTATTTATCTGATGGCTCTGCTTTATAGACTGCTACATTTCACATCCTTCAGTATTTCTTGGCAGAGAAGTAAATAACAGTGCTATTAACCTCTAGCACCAGTATAAAAATAGACAGTTATTAAGGGGTAAATATTACTTTAATGATTATTGCCCCAGACTGCTTTCACTGTAGTAAATAAGATTTCTTTGTGGGTCTGTAAAACCCCACATTTTTAAAAGTTACGTACAGCAATCTTGGCTACTTGCTTCAAATAGTTTTTTTTGGGGGGGTATTGGTGGCATTTCATACTTGTTCAACTTAACCCAAGATGTGTTCTTCTAGTACTGACCTGCTCACTGGGATTCCGTGGAATGATCTGATAATGATAGCTTAGATCAGTAGTTCTCAACTCCCCAGACAGCATGATAACTCTGGGAATTGAAGTGTATGCCTCTGAAGGTTGCTTAGGTGACACAAGATGGAGCTAAGTTCCATACTGCAATACCTGCATGAATTGAATAATATATTATTATGCAAGTTAAAGTAAAAATATTGTGGGTACAGCTTTAGATTCTTAAAAAACATTTTGTCTAGAAAGGTAGTAGACAGTTCAAAAAAGGGTTCAAGTCATATCTACCAGAGGTGGTATTCAGCAAGTTCTGACCAGTTCTGGAGAACCGGTAGTGGAAATTTTGAGTAGTTCGGAGAATCGGCAAATCCCACCTCTGACTGGATATTTTACAGTATCCTTCCCCTGTCACGCCCACCAAGCCACGCCCACCAAGCCACGCCCACAGAACCAGTAGTAAAAAAAATTGAATCCCATCACTGATATCTACCATGGCTCCAATATTTGATAGAATGTTGGTAGAATGTTACAATTGATCTTTCAATTGTAGAAACATAAATCTGTATGTTGAATATAAACCTATATCCATCTCAAATAAATTCTTCCTTCTGCATTTTGGTGCTTTCTAATGCTGGAACTGGTGATTCTGGAAGTCTTAATTAACTATCTTCCTGAGAATTCAATGGAATTTACTTTCAGGTCTCTAGAACAGTACTGATTGGGAAATTCTGCGAGGTGAAGTCCACACATCCTCAGGTTGCCAAAGTTGAGAAATACTGCTCTAGAGACTGACTTATTTGCTAGCAAATGTATATTTGTGACTTTTGTTTAAGAAATTACCAATAGCCATAGGAAGAAACTGTGTGAATACAACTATATAAATCTATATCACTGAAAATAACCCAACAAAAATATCTATTGAGGTAAAGAATGGAAAGCAGCTGTAACAGTATTTTGCATGAATAAAAATCATAGTAATAAAACATTTTTGACACTGGAAAGAATCTACATTCCCCCCCAAAATTATCAGAATGAGAAACAAATATGACTGATATTTCTATTAATGTGTAAACTGTAATATTTAGAAACATTACTTTATTCTCCTAATATTTCAATAGGTCTATTTTTCTTTCTTGATCCAACCTATTACATTCCATTTGGAAGAATTACATGAACAATAGCATACAGCAGACTCAAATCCATCCAGTAAATAGAGACTCTCATCTCTTCACAGAGGTGCTCATCACATGTTTTAGAATTCAGGACACATTTTCTAGTTTTCTTTCCACAATACTCAATTCCGTGCCTTGACCATTGACTCTGGGTATACACAAGATCAATGTGGGGTCAAATCCATTACAGCTTCTGAAATGCATTTACAAAGTGCCTTTTTGCCGGTTTCCTTTCTGACATTTGCAACATTTTGAAAATTTTATTTTAGTAGGCCTTAAATGATGAAGGAACCTGCAGGAAAACCTGGATTTGCTCCTCTTTTTGGCAGCTTTGCAACAAGTCTTTATAGAGGACCTATTTCATTTCAGGCTATGATAGTTTTTTTTTTAACTGCTTATTAATTTGCTGGGATTTTTAAATTTATTCAGGTGATGGTTTTGTATTGCAATTTGTTTTATTGCTTCATTAATATCTTCTTTGTGGGATTGCCTTTCTATGAACATGCTGCCTTAATTTTCTTTTGATATTTTTCAAATATTTTTTAAAAAATGCCAGTGTACCATTTACTTTCTGTAAAATTTCTGAAAAGTTGAACCAAATTCTTGGCCAGATATTTTCACCATCAATAATAAACTGCAAAAAGAAAACTTGTGTACATAATCTGATTCTACTAGGCACTGACAAAAATGGCAATTTGTGCTTAAATCTAGATACATAACTAGATTTAAATTTATTCTTTTTCAATATCATTTTCCAGCTGAGAGACACTTTTTCTCTCTATAAGCTTTTCATATACACTTTCTGTTATAATTGTTATAGATACATAATATTTCTAAATATTCAAGGCTAGAATTGAATGTTATCATTAGTTCCTTTCTTCTAAAATCTTCTAATATCACTCCATAATCTACTCCTTTTTAAAAAAATATCCAACACTCTGGTGCTGTCTTGTGCAGCTGAACCAGAAAGCTATAAGGGATAGAAAGGGACAATGGAACCATTATTGTCCTTCCAAGTTTCAGTATTCTTTTGAAAATAGCTTTATATATTCCAAACAAAATCCCAAGCCACAGTTTTGACATCTTTTCTCACACATCCATTTTTCAATGTATTGATTACTTGCAAGAAAGACTCTGTATCTACCTAATCTTGATCTTTTTCTTTGAATATAAAGGCAGTGTTTCGAAGAAGAACTAATGCCTGAACTGAAAATTCAATAAACTGCCTCTCACACATATACTACAATCAGTTTTAATAGTTATAAAATTGCACATGTATTAAACATTGACTTCCTAAGTGGATTCAGATACCAATAGACTTTGTACACTTATAATTAATCAGTTAAGACTATGAATCTTCAAAATAACCTCTCTGGAGATAGTATATGAAGTACATATGTTCCTAGTCATGAGTAATAAAACAGATTTATAACAATGTAGATAATAATAGCCTAACCTTATTATATAGGCTTGTATATAAAAATGAGGAAAATTTAGCTTTTTTTTGCTCCTAGAGACACCATTTAATGCATATATAAAGGGGGCAGGGGGAGGCTTGGGCTACCAAAACTTCTGCTTTCAAATTATTATTTTTCAAATATGTGAAAAACTGTTCATTCTTTTATATTACCAGCTACAATTTAATAATCCTATATTTGGAGTTCTGCAAAATGTAACACAAGATACCCGGAATATACTAACTTGGGATACCAAACAGTGGGCTGCATTTGATTTGACCTGTTTGAGGAAATCATGCGGACCAAGAACTATTAGATTCATGGAGTCATAGGGATCAATTGTCTACTTCCGAAGACCAGCAGCAGGGAAATTAATGGGTGTCCTCGTGCAGTTGGTTGGGCCCAATAAAAAGATACTATTAGATTAGATGGGCCATGGAACTGATCTAGCAGGTATGGCTTATATTCTTATGTTATTCATAATAAATATGCTGTTGTGATCAACACCTTTTTAAAGATTTTTTTAAAATCCTTCCTTTATTATTTTATAAATAATTCAAGGTGCTGAATATACTAATTTTCCTTTCTTTTCCCCCTTTTCCCACAACCTGTGAGCCCAAGTCACCCATCCAGGTTTCATGCCTAAGGCAGGACTAGAACTCATAGTTTCTAGCCTACTGCCTTAGTTACTAAACCAAACCAGCTCAGTGTAGCCAAACTGGCTCTTGACAAACTGGCTTTTGTTTATATTGTGTCATTTTTCTCATTCTTTTAATTGCAAAGTATTGAGTGAGGCTGATAGGTAGGCAATGGGAGAAGTGTGTAAGTACATTGTGACTCAAGTACCACATTGCTGAACCTTAGCTTTACAGTGAATAATTTCTTTCTCCTTGAACAATTACATTATGCCAATATAAGTAATTGTTGTGGTGAGGAAGGTGTTGTTACAGAAAATTTTCTGTATTACATCTCAGGCGTTGTTAATTTTTTTAAAATAACATAATAAGTTCAAATGTGTTTATTTTCAGAATATAGTTTATTTATCCTAATGATTTCTTAGTTTTAGTATTCATAACAGATACAAATCATTCTGGCAAACTGCTGTCATTAACAGCAATTGTGAAGGGTCATTTATGGGAATTTTCTCTATAGATACAGCTACAGTTCACCATGATGTAATGGACATTTGCTCTAAGTAGGATCTCTTCTCTTACAGCATTGTATATCTTGTGTTGTGAATGGGAATGAAATGTGGCAGCGGCACTGATGGCAAACTGATTGGATGATCCATTCACTATTAACAAGGGGCTACAGAGAACATCTATATAGATCCATATTGGATCCACATATGGATATGTTATAATAATTGAAGTAGCTACACAATTCTTTGTGATTCACATGTTGTACATATGTAAAATAATATATGTATATACATACAGTACATTACTTTACATAGTTTATGCAAATATATCTACATCTACACACACACACACACACACACACACACACACACACACACATCCAAATACATACATATATGCAATGAGGTACAATAAATAACTTACGGAAAAGTTCTGGTTCTCTTTATAGAATCAGCTTTTATGTATCCCCTCAAAAAAAAGCCCATAAAAATGATTGGGGGGAACAACATGGATCAGGGCACTGTTCTTTTTTTACTTTTACAACTTAAAAGATATGTGTTGCTCTCTCATGACTCTTTGAGTAAAGGAAATGAAGATTTTCTCAAAATAACATAGAAAAATAGAAGGTACTACAATTATAGAGTGCAGAAACAGATAATCGACTACACAACTCAGATTAATCTTGTAGGCTTACTTGATTATGATGTTAACTTAAATATGATATGAAGTAATTTCAAAAGACAAAGAGAGGAAAAAATAGTTTGGAAAACTATGGAATAATAGAACCACAAATTAACTGATACTATAGTGATTACTTGGTGAGAAAGATGAATGATTAGAAAATTATTTTATTTTTATTTTATTTTGTCAAGCAATTATAAAATAACAGGTATAAGTATACGCATGGTTAGGAATACATGAAATGGATACATATAAGAAAAATAAAAAGAAACAATAGGACAGGGATGGTAGGCACATTGGTGCGTTTATGTATGCCCCCTATAGACCTCTTAGGAAAGGGGTGAGGTCAATAATAGACAGTCTAAGGGTAAAGTTTTTGAGGTTTGGGGGGAAAAAACCACAGAGGCAGGTAGAGTATTCCAGACATTGACCACTCTATTGCTGAAGTTGTATTTCCTGCAATCAAATTTGGTGCAATTAGCCTTGAGTTTGTATCTATTGTTTGCTCTTGTATTGTTATGGTTGAAGCTGAAGTATTCATTGACAGGTAGGACATTGCAATATATAATTTTATATACTATACTTAGATCGGACCAAAGGCAGTGTAGTTCTAGATTTTCTAGATCTAGAATTTCTAGTCTGGTGGTATAAGGTATTCTACAACAAGTAGAGGAGTGTAGAACTCTTCTTGTGAAATATTTCTGGACTTTGTCAACTGTATTAATATCAGATACATAATGTGGGTTCCAGACTGATGAGCTGTATTCAAGTATTGGTCTAGCAAATGTTTTGTATGCTCTAGTTAGTAGTGTGATATTACTGGAGAAAAAGCTATGTAGGATTAGGTTAACAACTCTTAGTGCCTTTTTGGGCAGTGTACTTACAGTGGGCTCTAGCACTTAGGTCTTTTGAGATGAGTACTCCAAAATCCTTGACAGAGTTTGGATGATCAACAAGGTCTTGACTATTCAGCTTGTATTTTATTTTCGGATTTTTTTTGCCAATCTGTAAGACGGAGCATTTATTTGTTGAGATTTGAAGTTGCCATTTGATTGACCATTCTGATACATAGTCAAGGTCTTTTTGAAGTGTAGCAGTATTGTCGGTGGTGTTGAATAGCTTTACATCATCAGTGAAAAGAATGCAATTGGTCTTAATATCACAGAGGTCATTTATGTAGAGTATGAAGAGAGTTGGTCCTAGAACACTGCCTTGGGGGACACTGCTGTTCACAGGTACAGAATTTGATAGGACAAATTTTGACCATTTGTTGTCTGTTTGACAGGAATGCTTTTATCCAGTTATGCAGGTGCCCAGAGATACCATAAAATTTTAGTTTTAGGAGTAGTTTGTCGTGTACCACTGAATCAAAGGCTTTACAGAAGTCTATGTAGATTGCGTCTATTGCTTTGCTCTGATCGAGTTGTGTAGTCCAAATGTTTTTGCAGTGTAGGAGTTGCAGATTACATGATAGTTTTTTTCTGAAACCAAATTGTTTATTAGAGAGTAGGTATTAGAGAGAGGAGGATAATGGATTGGTTAATAATTGATTCCATGACTTTATAGGTGACGCAGAATAAAGAGATTGGTCTGTAATTTTCAACTAGACTGGAGTCTCCCTTTTTGAAGATGGGGATCGAGTTGTATAATCCATATGTTTTTGTAGTGTAAGAGTTGCAGATTATAGGATAGTTTTTTTCTGAAACCAAATTGCTTTTTAGAGAATAGGTTGTTTGTCTCTAAGTGGAGGATAATGGATTGGTTAATAATTGATTCCATGACTTTACAGTGTTTTGGTCTGTAATTTTCAACTAGGCTGTGGTCCCCCTTTTTGAAGATGGGGATGGCTGTGGCTGCTTACCAAAATCCTGAAAGATTTTTCAAAGATTATGCTTAGAGGTTCGGCTATGGCAGTGGATAGCTTTTTTAAGAATATATTCCATCTGGTCCAATAGATAGAGATGGTTTTAGATTGCGTAGTGCTTTTTCAACATTGTCTTATGTAAAAGCGATATGTTTTACATCATTGTCATTGTCTGTGGTTCAACTAGGAAATACTGGGCATGATCCATTGCTGTTTATAAATATTGAGCCAAAGAATGTGACAAAGAGGTTGGCTTTAATAGTATCATCGTTGCAGTCTTTACCATTGGGTCCTTTCAGGGGTGAGATGGACTTGAGTCTTTTAGTTTGTTGTTTACAAAATTGTAGAAAGCGCGGGTGGAATTGGTGCGTAGAAGGTTTTCCTCTTGTTTAATGTGATAATTGGTGCATTTGGTCTTTATCTGGTGACATAAATTTTTGTATCAGCTTTTGAAGTTGGCAACATGACCAGATTTGTTTTTCTGCCAATGTGCTTCCTTATTGTTATGGGTAATTTGCTTTTTTCTGGTTTTGGGAGTTGTTATTGGTACATATAGTTTGATGACTCTTTTGACTTTAAGTAAAAGTACGTTGTAATGGTCTTCAACAATATTGCATCCAGTGAATAGAAATTGCCAATCAAGGGATGAAAGATCATTGTCTATAAGATCATAGTTGCCTTTTTTGAAGTTATAATTGGGGATCCCGTCATTATGATGATTTTTCCTGTGGACATATGTTGAGACAAGAGTCAATCATGTTATGGTCACTGTTGCAAAAGGGTTCTTTGATTTGTATTCTGTAAATTGAATTCAAACTATTGCAGAAGATGAGATCGAGGCAGTTGTTAAGTCTAGTATTGTTGGTTACTAGTTGTTCCAGTCCCAGGTTTGTTACAGCATTGTAGTAGGTTGCATGTATGGGTTCAGTTTTACATTCATTTAGGGTCCAGTTAATATGAGGTAGATTGAAGTCACCAAGAAAGATAAAATGTGGGGGCAGGATGTTGCCCATGTTAGTAATGAATTTAACTTGTTTCGATGTCATAATCAGGGGCTCTGTAACATAGTAAGAATCGAAATGTGATATTTAAGGACAGTTCACAGACGATGGTCTCAGGAAGTGTAAGCTCCTGGGTAACTTGGATGTTTTTTAGATGTAAGCACTTTTTATAGACGATAGCAACACCACCTCCTCTATAGATTTCACGATCTGATCAGTAAGTATGATAGTCTCTTACTGTGGTAATGGAGTCAGGGAGAGATGCGTTGAGACATGTTTCACTGACAAATATGATGTCGAATTTAGCTGTATTTAGTAAGAGGAGAAATTCAGGTGTTTTATTTACAAGGCTTCTTGCATTGAGTAGCTTGCATTTAAGGCCAGTTGTAGTTGGAATGGAGGTAGTTAGGGGCATGCATGCCTAGTTTTGAGTGATGATGGATTGGATGAGGTATGGTTGGATGTGGAGTTGTGGGTGGTGTGACTTACTTTTGATACAATCAGCATGGTAGTCAATGTACAGGTCTTTCCATTGTCTAGACGTTTTTTGAGTTCTGTGTGGAGTTCACAGGAGAGGATTCTTTGCAGTATGGATAAGTCTCGTCTTGAGCAGGTAGGATTGGTCTTTGCAATGATGTTTATTGTAGGAATGAATATATGTTTGCTGGATTCATTTTTGCAAACAACTCTACAAAATCTTGGGGCCACTGAGCCATCATTGTATTTGAACTCAGGGCTATCTCTGGTTGTTTCAATGATACCTTCAGGAGAGATGTTTCTTGTATTTGAGTTGCTTATGATATTGCGAACTTTGGTGATATCATCTGATTCGTTGGTGTCTTCAAGACCAAATAAGATGGCATTTGGACATTCCTGATCATATTCCATGATGTCTCTGGTGAGTGAGGGGATATCATTTGTGGAATTATTTGATGGGATAGTGATTATTTGTGGCTGTGGTTTGGTGGGTTTTTTTGGTTGTAGTTGTGATTGTAGTTGAAGTAGTAGTTGTAGTAGTGGTTATTGAGTTGGAATTTGATTTTGAGCTGATAGGTATTCACTCATCTGTGCTGTATTTTTTTTTCAAGAGAGATTAGGCTTGCTTGTATAGTTGTTTCAAAATATGTTGCTAAGCATTCTACTATTGAGTAAATGAATTGTTCTATGCTTTCAATTCTGTTAGACAGGGTACTTGGTTTGTTTAGCTTAGGTAAACATGATGGACATAGACAAGGGAATGTATCTGATGTTTTTAGGAGATCAGCTAAGTTTTTGTTTAAGTTTAAGCAGGCAAAGTGGGCTTGATTGTCACATAGGTGGCATTTAATGTTATTTTCGCTTTCATTGATGGTTTCAAGACATTTGAAGCATGTGCAGGAGTCTGGGAGGTCATTGGTAGAGATATTATTATTTTGTCCCTCCCTTTACTCTCCTTTTCTTTAAGATCTCTTTCATGAATACATTTTTGTTAGAGACATTTTTATTATTTTATGAATATTTCCCTAAACAAAGTTAGTATATTGAATAGGTTACAGTTATCTCATCTTCCTTGGTCACCTCTCAGCTATGAAGACTGATTGTCCCAAAGGAGCTGAGAGACATAAACAAATATCCTACATGGGCCTTCGTTTGCCTCAACACATTTTAAGGGTAATATGAAAGCTTTAACCAGTCTCTTCTTCCCTTCTGTCTGCTCCTAGCAACATAGGGTGAAAATGGGTTTTACTGCACCACTAAGGAAAAAGGCTATTTTTCTTTTGGTTTTATCTGCAGGCTAAACAAAGCTTTTTCTCCCCAATCAAGGGTGTCTGCAGGGTGTAATTAAAAAAAGAGAGAGACAGATGCAGCTGCAATTGTACGATTGAAGTTTCTCCTATTTCTTATATACATTATGATCAACATCTTGACTTTTATGACCATATCTTGCAGATATCTCTTATTAAGGTCTTGGACCTTTTTAGCAAATAAAGGATTTTTTAAAATAGAAGCACAATATTGTAGATTGATTTCTTTTTTGTTTGTGCAAGCCAGTGAATTACTCCATTCTCCAACTTGTATGTCAATTTTTTTCTGTGTATCTGTTTATTTTCAATTTGGACACTGTTTGTTCCAATGATGCGAATGATTCTTACTCTGTTCATCATTGTCACAATGATTCTGTGAGGCAAGCAAAGAGGTACTGGGAAATTGTACAAAGCTTCACCACTAAGTAAGGATTTGATTCTCACTTTCTCAAGAATGAATGGAGAACTATTGTACAAGGTTGTCTGACAAACACAGTCAATTTGCAGGACCACTTGAAAGACTCTGACAATTTTTATGCATCTCCTTGGATCACAACTTCCAAGAGGCAATGACATCCTTGCCCACCATATGGAAGTTGGAAACACCCAACTTTAACACAGGCTTCACATAACCAAGAAAACATTACACCATTTTCTTCAGCCCCCCCTCCCTAACTCCATGCACAAGACATTTCTACTTAGTTTACATCATTATCTTTCTCCTCAATTTTACTCATTTTTTCATATATTACAAAATATAACATTCTCACACACATCATCTTCACTGTTGAATTCTTTAGTGATATGTCAGGGATTTTTTTTTCTATTTAACATCATACCTATTACCATTCCTTCTTATTAGGGATGTTTTTACATTTGGGAAATGCTTTTAATTTGTAATTGTTTGCTATCTTGGATTTCTTCCCTAGAATTTAAATAAGGTAATAAAGGAACACCATTTATTGTACTAATTTATGCAATTTATGCTTGAATTGTATCTACTGCTCTATCCTAAATTCTAGGCGGCTCAGAGATATTAAAATCTCAGTAATAAATAATGCACTACATGGAATCATTAAAACTATCTTTGTACATTATAATGCTAGAAAACAAATCATATGCAGTTAGGATATCACAGGCCTTGGACTGTAGCTTTAGTAATGAAGTTTAATGATTCCTGGAGTATGTTTAGGTACAGCATTAATTGAGAATACAGTAAACTGTAAACAAATAATGTCAAACCAATTTAAAGGAACTGCATAGAAAGACACAATAAAATGAGTGGAATGAGACCATGTTCCATATGAAAACATGCTAAAATCTATATATTTGGAGATTTTTAGTTCAAAAACTGCGTAGAGAATTGCGAATAATGGAGCTTTCTACAATTCCTCATATGTATGATGAAATGAACAGTCATGAAACATCTGTTGCCTCAAAACATGCACTAAATTTTTATTATGTTATTTTGACTCCATATTTTATTATAAATGAACACAATTACTCTATGGATTTATTTGAGTGACTGCTGCGTTCTTCCAATCTAGGGCTTTCTCTAGGATCAAAGGGATCGGGATAAGAACCCCTAGGAAATTTTGCAGGTAGAGGCAAGTAGCTTAAGTAAGAAAATGGCCAAAGAATCCCCGTGAGCCAGCAGCAGTTAAGTTATAAGGATTTAGAGATCAGGTAAGATGAAAATTCAAATTTGCAATTCAGTACTGAAAGTCTATTCAAACTGCCAGATCAATTCATAGATTTTAATAAAATTATGCTTGTATGCAAAAATCCATTGAATAATCAAATCAATTTGAGCATATCTGATCTGGTGCACTGAATCATCTTTGAATCAAATTTTCATATCTGCATTTATAGTACAATCCCATATATATAAATTTAAAAAGCACTACTTTCAGGCAAAACATATTTGAATCAAATTTTTGTAAGGCCTTTTAAAATAAGATAAGCTTGTAATTCAGCAAGCATATTCAAAGGAAAAGCAAATAAAAAACACAATGCCTATATTTCTTATAAAGCCTGGTATTTTGAATCAAAGGGCCTGAGATCTTTTAGAAGAACTGGGAAAACTCCTTCAAATCTTGGAAATATAATTCCTAGATTCTCAATGCTACCTTAAGCTGGTAGATTCCTTTGTATAAACCAGCTGGAAATAAACTATAGTGCTTTCCAGATTTCAATTTCTTCCTCTGTTTTGGCCACAACAATGATTTTATGGTGAGCTGGTTGCAGCTGGAGGATAATATTATATATTCTTGCTTTCAAGAAATAATTTGTGGCCTACAATCATGATGAAACACATTCATGCTGACGGGCCAACACCTTAAAATAGCTGCCCCTCATAGGAACAACACTGTTATTGCTCTTTCTCTGATGGTCTCCAGTGGAGACAAAATAGTCATCTCTCCAAGATAGTTCAGTTTGTTTTCCTGCAGTGACCAGGTGTAACATCCTGCTAATAGATTTCAAGTGCACTCTGAATAAAGCTTTACAGGTTCACTCTTACTCAGTACCTATAGCACAACATTTAATCCTCTCTATAGGCCACATTTTCGCAAAATTAGACCTCTCCCAGGCATATCAACAATTGCCTGTGGACAACTCAACTGCAGAGGCACAAACCATCACTACACGCAGAGGAGCTTTCAGGTGCAGGCGGCTTCAGTTTGGTGTGAGTGTAGCACTAGGATTATTTCAAAATTTAATGGAGCACATATTACAAGGGATACAAGGGGTAATTCCATCTTTTGATGATATCCTTATAGCTGCTACTCCAGGAAACAACTATTTGAGTGGTTACACATAGTTCTCAAAAGATTACAAAATGTGGGACTAAAAGTCAATAAAGATAAATGCAGGGTGGGAGTTCCCAAGGTAGAATTCTTAGGCTACTCCATTGATGCTACTGGTATCCATCCCATGGAATCCAAAATTACTGCAATTCAAAAGGCATCCAGACCCAGAAACAAAACAGAACTACAAGCATTTCTGGGCCTTTTAAACTTCTATGCAATCTTCTTACCTCACAAGGCTACCTTAGCAGGACCATTACACAGGTTGCTGAATAAAGGCACACCCTGGGTCTGGGGCAAGAGGCAGGCTGCTGCTTTTCAGGCTGTGAATTATCTTCTAACTTCAAATAGTGTATTGATACAGTTTATTGAGAAGTTACCTATTGTTTTAGCATGTGATGCTTCACAATATGGCATTGGGGCAGTTCTGAATCATAAGTTACCTGATGGTAGGGAGGCCCCAATTGCCTTTTTCTCTGGAACTTTTGCTGCAGCAGAGCAGAATTATAGTCAAACACATAAGGAGGCTTTCTCTTTGGTGGTTGGGATGAAGAAATTGCACGAGTATCTATATGGCAGGCACTTCAATCTAGTGACAGACCACAAACCATTGCTGGGTTTATTGGCTGGAGACAGACAAAAAACGCAGGTGCTATCTCCAAGCATGATTAGGTGGACTGTGTTCCTGGCTGCTTATACTTATACACTGCTGCACCACACTGGAAAGAATTTATGCCATGCTGAAGGCCTTGAGCCACTGCCCCTTATCAACAGTCGTCTGTGACCCTGCTCCTATTTCATCTACACTCATATTAGATGAATTATAAACTCCTATCACCGCTTCTAATGTGGCAAAGACATCTGCACGAGACAAGATTGTCTCCAAGTTATGGACTGGGTTAAGCAAGGGTGGCCCACACAACAGAATACCAAAGAATTCCAGCCATTTTACACAAGACAGCATGAGCTCTCAACACAAGGGTGTTGTTTGTTATGGGGTTGCCAAGTAGTAATACCTCCCACCTCCTACAAGAAGGTTTTGGAATCTCTTCATGAGGGGCAGAATGAAAAAGTTTGGCTCAAGGTTATATATGGTGGCCCCAACTGGACAAAGGCATTACTAACTGGGTTATTGGGTGTCAGCCATGCCAAATCTCACGCTCTGCACTCCCAAAAGCAACACCAATGGAGTGGGAAAACCCAAAAAAGCCATGGTCAAGAGTACACATAGACCTAGCTGGCCCATTCCAAGGTAAAACTTTTCTCGTCATTGTGGACACATACTGTAAGTGGCTGAAACGTGTGTCCATGTCATCCATCACTTCAGATGCAATTATCAGGACATTAAAAGGACTATTTGCAACGCATGGTCTTCCGGACCTTCTGGTCTCTGATAATGGACCTCAATTTACAGCTGCCAACATGGAACTGTTCTTTTTAGGACTGGGCATATGACACGCCCTCTCTTCCCCTTTTCACCCGGCTTCCAATGGGATGGCAGAATGCATGATAAGATCTGCCAAGGAGGCCCTGACCCGAATGGGCTCTGGAGATTGGGAGTCCAAGGTGGCCAAATATTTATTAGTATAGCATATTACCCCAAACCTTACCACAGGGTACAGTCCTGCAGAGTTACTGATGGGCAGATGCCTTCATACCCATCTTGATAGGCTACACCCTAGCTATGCCCTGAACACATACCTGGACCTAGCAGTAACCTCAGGGCATTTTCAGAGGGCGATGGGGTCTTTGCAATAAATTATGGGCAATTTCCATTATGGGTACCTGGAATAGTGGTGGAGGTAACTGGGCCCCGGTCATACAAAATATTGTTGGAGGATGGGAGGCTGTGGCGTAGGCACATAGAGCAGTTACGAAGGTGCCCAGCAGACCCCATCAACTCCAAAACCACCATGCCAATCAATACCCAAATGGCCAATGCTGAATCAACAGATACCTCCAGCAAGACCCAGGAGCCCCAAGCAGAATCAGCTGCCACGACCAGGCCAAAAGCAGCAAACCCCGACCACAAAGAAACCATAAGGGACTTACCTGGGAAACAGATGCCAGATCTTCAAAAGCAACGCAATGATGGTATATCCTCTTCTCATCCTGGCTGCTCTCCTGAAAAGGTGATGGCCTCACCTGGACTAAATCCACAAGGGCCAACAGGAGAAACTCCAGCAACAAACAGCCCCAGCCAGCAAAATCCAGGGCCTCTGCTGCAAAGATCTTCCAGAAGTAAGTGACAGCCTGTGTATCTGCAAGACTACACATGTGCATTCCAAGTGGGGAGGAGTGTTGTGTTTTAAAGTTCCCGGTCTGGTCCGAGGAACAACACGACAGCTGATTGGTTACTGCATCTGACAGCGCGCTATATAAAGAGAGCTGTCAGACACAATCAGCTGTTGCCTGTCAGCTGCTGTGTTAATGTGCATTTACCCTTGTTAGCATGTTAATAAAAGGGTTATCCTGAATCTGCTGAGTCTGTCTCAGTAATTCCCACTGAACATAGTACCTCCACTTATAATTCTGTGTTTTTGTTTCTAAATTTAAGTGTGTCAAAAAGGCAATGATAAGCTAAACAGTTGTTTGAAGAATTCGTTGAGGAATTGTCTATTTCAACATGCACTTGCCAATCTACTCACCTTCAGTCATATCTTACTACATAGTTATTCTGCTCATTTATCCACTTTTTAAAAAATCTCTGAGGAGAAAAAATGTGTTGATAAACTGGCAATTTGGTCATCCATAAGCAATACGTTAGTGTCTAGAGAGGTCAAGAATATTGAATTTTATTTGAGCTGAGAGAGGCAACTGTTAGAACCCTTTACAGTTGTGATCTCCAATTAATTTTTGGAGACTTACTTGCTATCACTTTTGAAATTTTCTTGGCAGCAAACAAATACTATCCTACTTTGCTAAAATATTGATTATTAATCTCTTAGATGTTTTATGATGCTTTTTATATTTGAGTAGTTCTTATAACCTCAACTATAGGACTTCAAGGTCCTTAATGTGTTTTTTTAAATCTCTTAATTTGTTCTAAGACTAAAGGATGGATAAGACTAAATTGGTTAATTGTTCCTGCTAAGGCGAAGAAGCTGTAGATTGCTGTTCTCTGTGAACAAAATATTCTGTCCTGAAAAAGAACCCTTTGTTATTCCCTTTATAGGAGAAATGTGTCTGCAATCCTTTAGAACCACCCATGCAAAACAGAGAAGGATGAAGGCTTCAAATCCATGGAGTCCCTCTTATTTCTTTCACTCTGGGGAGCTGGAAAAAGCCCCCAAATGGCTCTCTGCTTATGAAATTTAAAAAAGAGCTCAAATGCCGAAGTAGGCATGAATTTTGCAAGTCAAGCAATCTCTAACATATGGACATGTATCATGTGTACATTGAATATGCATCCCTGGCTTGATCCACCTCAGTGGCACCACTTTGCTAACCAGCAATTTAATATGCCACTTTGAATTTTTCCTAAGATATCCTCACCAGCAGGAATCCTCTTAGCTTTGCAACAGTCCATCTGTTTAAATTCTCCAGGGTCATTATGAGTACTTCAGTGTTTGTTGGGTTTTGACCTCCTTTGCTGTGATTGTTCAATTAATTCTGTTATGTTTTACTTGCACTTAGTGGATACAGTACGCATATTATAAGTATACACAGTTTTGTTATCTTAGTTATTAAAGGGCAAGTTGATACCTATGAAGAAAGCTCTCTGGTCTTTATGAAAACAGCTAGTAAAATTTTAATCATGCCATACCTTCTTATGACTGTCTTTTTGAGGAAGATTTTTCAATGCATGAGTTCAGTTGGGATTGAGCAGATTTTTTTTCTTAAGCAGATGATGTAAGCACATGGTAATAGGAGATAACTGTGTTGAAATAAAGAAAATATGTAAGTAAAAAGCTGTACTAATGCTTTAGCTATGTGAAAAGGGAAAAACTTTGGCAGCTTTAAATTTTTATGAACTACAACTCCTATAATCTTTTACTATTGGATGAGCTAGATGAAGCTTAAATGTTTTGTCTGCTCCAAATATCTTGCTTTTATAAGGGTACATTGCTATGTCTAATACTTTACATATGATGACTTTATCTGTATGGATTATTACCAGGGACCTTTATAAAGCCTATAACAGGGGTGTCAAACTCACATTGTCGTGGCAGTGTCACATGACATATTGGGACCTTTTCGCCCTTCACTAAACTAGGTGTGACACATCCGGCACGTGGGCCAGGAATCTGACAACTCTGGTCTATAAGGAAGTGAAGTCATCAGCTGTTACCTGTACTATAATACTAATTGATATATTTTTTGTCAAGACTAAGCTATTATACAGAAACATTTTGAGACTTCAGCAGTGGTAGATTAACATTCGCCTACCTAAACTAATCTTGAAACTAGGTTTATCATCTGAATCTTTTCGTTTCATATACATGACAGTCATGGCAGTTATTAGATAGGGATTCCAGTTCCAGCAGAGATTCAGCAAAATATTGATCTATGAAAAAGATAAGCATCCAAAGAATGGAGTAAAAATACATCTGACAATATCATCATACTATTGTAAAATTCTATGGTACATCACATTAAAAAATTTTCTTTAAAAATAATTACGGTCCCACATAGCACATACAATCATTTTCTTAAGTTAATTAAATAGCATTGTGATGCTTTCAGAATTCAAGAATTGGAATAGAGTAAAAGGGTATAGTTTGTGGTTTATACCAGAGATTTAGGGACACTTGGTTCCAAATTCATTATCACAATGGAATATTTGCATAGATTATGCTTCTTTGCTTTCATTGCCATTGATTATGTGCCATCAAGTCATTTTTAAGTATACCATGTTAGTATTCTAATGAGTGAAAAATTGGAAATATTAATAAGAATTTGCTTCCCTGTATCTTTATTTATCATAGATTGTCTAGACAGGAAAACATTGACTGTTTCATAATGTAGTTTGCTCTGGTGGAAGTATTTTATTTTATTATTTTGATGCCTTTAAGACAGCCTAACTCCTGGTGATTTTCTTGGCAAGACTTTGGAAATAATTTGCAATTGTCTGCTTCCTGGAACTGAGAAAGAGTGTCTGACCAAAGTCACCCAACTGACTTCTTGTCTAAATGGAGTGGAATGGATAATCTTCTGATACTTTAACCACTGTACCAGATTTGTCTTGTTTGGGAATGGCATGTTGCATAAACCCATCCAATTTGATTAGTAATTATGGATAATAAATTAAAATAATGTGTGATTCCAGCTATTGTGGCTTATACAATTAGCTATGATTAAAATGGAAACATTGTTCTTTATGATGCCAATAATTTTCAGAGCCAGAAACATTCACAGAAGCAGTCACATTACTTTCAAGGTAGATTCAGAAATGAAAGGAGTTGTTTCATATGCAGGAAAGGCTCTTAATCAGTTAATTATTCTAAACAGGCATGTCTGAAAGAATGTAATTGATTGACAAGACAGAGAGGGAGTTTACCAATGTTGTAAATGAAATGCACATGGGAAAACTAAGCAGAGAGAGAGAGAAGAGAGAGAGAGAGAAGAGAGAAAGGGGAGAAGAAGAAGGAAAAAGAGGGAGGGAGGGAGAGAGAGAGAGAGAGACAGAGAGAGAGAGAGAGACAGAGAGAGAGACAGAGACAGAGACAGAGAGAGAGAGAGTTATAAGAAAATACAAAATGGAAAGCCATCAAGAACACAGGAGCATGAATGGTCAATTAAGTACCATGTAAAGATTTCCAGTCTATTCACAGTAAATTATTTATTTAGCCCTTGCTTGCCATCAATATATTTTACAAGTTTAATACCCATATTATAGCTACCCACCCATTTATTGCACTGTAAATGAGTCCTAACTTATCAATGTGAATTCTTGTTGTAGGCAGTGTCAAATTTAGATTGGATTTGGATGTATTGCTTTTAGCCTTATCAGGAGGCTTGCTAGCCTGGTATTTTATTGCTATATTTAAAATGGAAAGTGGTTTTAAATAGGCTTGCCTAGAGAGCAAAACTGATCACTGCTCAGATATGTCATTTCCTTGCTTTAAACGTACTCTCATCTTGACTGTCACTTTGAAGTTCAGCAGAAACCATTTACACCAAATTTGCTTTTTAAGTTGAATTTGTGCATAAGAAGGAAGAGCAACTATAGGCTGAATGAATACAGTACAGCCCTTAAGTAAATAAGCCTGGTTTTTCACCCATAAAGCTGATGGAAATTTACACACAGTTGAAGATTTTATTAGGAAGACCAATAATGAAGAAGATAGCTTTGTTTACATAAGAAATTCTTAAAGAAGAAAACTTCAGGATATTCATTTTTAAGCAGAACTAATAGCATATGGCCATCTACCATATTATAAATTTTTAATTGTTTACAGTAACATTTTGTAGTTTCTTGCAAAAATTTTCAGAAGCAGTTTGGCATTGCCTCCTTCCTAGGGCTAAGCATAAATGCCTGGGCCAAGGTCCCCTGGCTGGCTTCATGAGGAATGCAAGACTAGAACCCCAAACCAATCTTCTGCTTTCTAGCTGATGCCTTTATTATGCCACTAACAACTTAAGGGCAACAAAAGAGATAATTTGCTGGTATCCAGTCATTTGGAGTTTTGCAACCCAGTTATATACAATTTTCTCCTCTTCAATCCTGCCTGAATGTAAATCTACATACTGCAATCCACCAGTCTTGTGCTAGCAGAAAAGAGCACTCATAAGAATTGTGCTTTTCTGACTCAATAAAACGGAAATGCTGTTGCCTCCTTAGAGGTTTTTTTTTCAAAACAAGTTCAAGAAAGTAATTGGTGAGTCCCCTGGTTTTATTTTTCCTCCCATGGAGAGTCCCTTGCTGTTGGGGTACAGCCATCAATAGATCTCCTTAATGAAGCTGAGCCAATTTGCTGGCTGCATCCAAAAACAATCATAGAATGTGCAAAATGGCCCATCACCATAGCAATGGAAATTAATAAAAAATATATCTACTCAAAACCTCATCAGCAGAAACAGTTTTAAAAATCAGCCATGCACTAATTTATGACAGAACTGGCCACACACCTGTCTCTCTAGATCTAGGCTCTGCATACAAGATTAGTACTTCCTCAAGAAAACATAAGTTGTTAATTAAACACACATTTTGGACACACTGTTCAAAAAAGAGTACTAAACCTGTCTCTATAGGGAACTCTCACAAGACTCACTAAGAATTTCAGAAAGGTCAGGCAATCTGTATTCAAAACTAAAATGGCAGGAAGGGCAGTGCCCAGTTACCAGACAAAAGGAAGAAGCCTACTCTATCCTAAAATGCAGTAGGAAATAAACAAATCCTAACATTTGGCCATCATCAATCATTGGTAAAGAGATGACATCTCATTCACTGCAAAAGATGTCTCAAAAGTGCTTTTTCAAAAGGTAACTGGACTTCTTTTTCTTGAGGAAGAAGAACAAAATACACTGCTCAAAAAAATAAAGAGAACACAAAAATAAGATGTCCTTGATCTGAATGAATAAAATATTCTTATTAAATACTTTGTTCATTACATAGTTGAATGTGCTGACAACAAAATCACACAAAAATTATCAACAGAAATCCAATTTAGCAACCCATGGAGGTCTGGATTTGGAGTTACACTCAAAATTAAAGTGAAAAAAAAACACTACAGGCTGATCCAACTTTGATGTAATATCCTTAAAACAAGTCAAAATGAGGCTCAGTAGTGTGTGCGGCCTCCACATGCCTGTATGACCTCCCTACAACACCTGGGCATGCTCCTGATGAGGTGGCGGAAGGTCTCCTGAGGGATCTCCTCCCACACCTGGACTAAAGCATCCCCCAACTCCTGGACAGTCTGTGATGAAACGTGGCGTTGGTGGATGGAGTGAGACATGATGTCCCAGATGTGCTCAACTGGATTCAAGTCTGGGGAATGGGCAGGTCAGTCCATAGCATCAATGCCTTCATCTTGCAGGAACTGCTGACACACTCCAGCCACATGAGGTCTAGCATTGTCTTGCATTAGGAGGAACCCAGGGCCAGCATATGGTCTCACAAGGGTTCTGAGGATCTCATCTCAGTACCTAATGGCAGTCAGGCTACCTCTGGCGAGCACATGGAGGGCTGTGCGGCCCCCTAAAGAAATGCCACCCTACACCATTACTGACCCACTGCCAAACTGGTCATGCTGGAGGATGTTGGAGGCAGCAGAACATTCTCCACAGTGTCTCCAGACCCTGTCACATCTGTCACATGTCCTCAGTGTGAACCTGCTTTCATCTCTGAAGAGCAAAGGGCACCAGTGGCAAATTTGCCAATCTTAGTGTTCTCTGGCAAATGCCAAACGTCCTGCATGGTGTTGGGCTGTAAGCACAACCCCCACCTGTGGATGTTGGGCCCTCATACCACCCTCATGAAGTCTGTTTCTGACCATTTGAGCAGCCACATGCACATTTGTGGCCCACTGGAGGTCATTTTGCAGGGCTCTGGCAGTGCTCCTCCTGTCCCTCCTTGCACAAAGGCAGAGATAGTGGTCCTGATGCTGAGTTGTTGCCCTCCTATGGCCTCCTCCACGTCTCCTGATGTACTGTCCTGTCTCCTGGTAGTCCCTCCAGGCTCTGGACACTTTGCTGACAGACACAGCAAACCTTGCCACAGCTCGCATTGATGTGCCATCCTGGATGAGCTGCACTACCTGAGCCACTTGTGTGGATTGTAGACTCCGCCTCATGCTACAACTAGAGTGAAAGCACTGCCAGCATTCAAAAGTGATCAAACCCTCAGCCAGAAAGCATAGGAACTGAGAAGTGGTCTGTGGTCACCACCTGCAGAACCACTCCTTTATTGGGATGTCTTGCTAACTGCCTATGCTTTCCACCTCTTGTCTATTCCATTTGCACGACAGCATGTGAAATTGATTGTCAATCAGTGTTGCTACCTAAGTGGACAGTTTGATTTCACAGAAGTGTGATTGACTTGGAGTTACATTGTGTTGTTTAAGTGTTCCCTTTATTTTTTTGAGCAGTGTATTTCATGTCTCATCCAAGAAACTTCATTAACTGTGATGGATGGGAAGATAGACTCCATTTCTATACTGCAGTGCACATTAACGAAGACAGAAGCCTTAACACTGAAGTTTACAGAAAATCCCCAAATATAGATCAGTATTTACATTTTAATTCTCACCACCCATTGGAGCACAAAATGAGAATGACCGGACCCTATACCAACCAGCCTTAAAATTTGCCTACCAGCAAAGAGGCAAAAGAAAAAGAACTAAATTGCTCAGAACTTGTGGTTATCCTAATTGGATCTTTATCAAATCCAGAAAAAGCCGGAGCTCTTCCATAACAGAAAAAGAAGAGAACAGCAAGGTAGCAATATTATCATTTCATACATTGCAAGAATATATGAAAAGCTCAGGAGAATTTTCAACCAACCCAACCTACATGTACACTTTAAACCCAAGAATACTATAAGACAGAAGCTAATCCACCCCAAAGATAAAACACAGAGACAAAAACTGAATGTGATATATATAATACCATGCAAACAGACATGTGCATTGGTGAAACAAAACAACCACTTTGCAAGTTCATGGCAGAACAAAGGAGATTAAAACCATTAGGACAAGATTCAGCTGTCTATCTCCATTTGAAAGACAAGGGCCACTCTTTTGAAGACTGCAAAGTCCACATTTTGGATGGAGAGGATCATAGGTGTGAAAGAAATTAAAAGAGGTCATTTAGGTTAACATTGGTCAACCCTCTCTCAATAGACAGGGAGGGATAACACACTCACCTATCTTGCAGCAGTGCCAAGAAGATTCCACAATCAATTGAACCCTGAGAGCAAAGATAAACCTCATAGAAAGAAATACAATTCTTCCATTCACCAATCCAGCCAGAACCAATCCTTCCATTTCCACCCACCCACCCAGTCTCAATAGTTAATAGTTATTCTCCATCCCTCTTCACACACACCCCTCAACACCATCACAACTGATGAAGTTTCTTGGATGAGAAACGAAACACTTCGTTCTTCTGAAGAAAAAAACAATCCAGTTGCCTTTTGAAAAAGCATTTTTGAGGCATCTATGACATGGATGATTGAGACTCTCCACAGACATTGCAAAAGATGTGTTAGAATAAAAGGGAAAACATTGCTTTAAAACTGGAATTGCTAAAGACAACTTGAATGGACATACAACAGGTTGGAGTCCACTGTTTTAGAGGTGCATGATGGCTCAGAGGTTAAAGACACTGCATTTGTCAGCCATCTCAGCTTCAAGCCTTGAGCGCCATTCAACAGGGTAAGTTCCCGTTGCTTGCCCCAGCTCCTGCTACCTAGCAGTTAGAAAGCATGTAAATGTGAGTACATAAATGAGTACCACTTCATTGGAGAGATAATAGCATTCTGTGTGCCTCAGCATATAGTGGCTACATGCCCACATAAGTGTCAGTGGACAACACTCACTCCCTCAGTTAAGAAACAGAGATGAGCACCACCCCTAGAGTCAGATACAACTGGACAGAGGAAACTTTGCCTTTATGTGTTCATTTAATATTATGTAAAACAAAATGCAGTCTGTTCTTAGAAAAAAGTGAGAATCATGCCATTAAATTACATAGGAAAGGGATATTTAAATAGAGACACATCCTAGTGATGATGAAGCTCTATCAGATATCAGGATAAAGTTAACTAGGATCCTTCTTCCTTCCCTCTAAGTAGATAAGCACATGATAATGGCTGGTCTTCTGATTTTGGGGTGTTTTGAAATTTTCTAGGCACCTGATGGAAACCTGGTTTGTAGTGATGAACCTAGTGGTATGCTCTGAAATGGCTGTGAATTCCTTAAAAAACTAAACAATACTATATAATAGTTGGTAATAGCAACTAATAGTTGTAAGTGCTTCATCATTGGAAGTTTTAAAGAAAAGACTGGACAGCTACCTGTCTGAAATGGGTCTGAGCAGGAGATGGACTTCCTAGGTCCCTTCCAGCTCCATTCTGATTGATTGGTAGCTGACAAGTGGTTATACCAATAGCTAACAAGTGGGTGTTGCCAATTGTCCCTTTAATTCCCTACTGATGCTTTCACAGGTTGTCACAACTCTTTGGACTTCCAGAAATATTGTGAGGGAAATTGCATGATAAATATCAACTCCTGGATTTTGCAGGTAGGAGGCTGACTTTGCTTGCTTTTAGGCATGTACTTTCCTCAGAACACGAGAAGAAACTCACTTTCTAATGGGAGTTGGAAGAAATACTTTGCTTTCATGAGACAACTTCATCTTCATTGTTACCAAGGTTCCTATCTGAAATGTCTGGCAAAAGTCTTGCATATCTAGAGCTGCCTTGAAGTAATGCAACTACATTCTAAATGTGATTATTCTTCTAGATACCTATATACAAGGTAGCATGCCTTCACTCAGGGGAGGGATATCAACTCATAAGCAGTAGACTACACACTGGACCCCATAGCTCATTGTTCACAATCCCCCCAAAAGCCTGACATCACATCATCAAAATCTGGTGGCAAAAATGGCCACATTTCAGCATGTGATTTTGTGTACAAAACACTAAGGTAAATCTTGAAATGCATGTTCTTGACTCTTAAAGGAGTCAAGGCAGCATAGATTATTTTGGTCTCTTTATTGTTCTAAATCTATGCCACTATTAGCACAACTGGTTTTTCAGTTGTGATTACTACTCTCTGACTTTGTTCAGTCTTCTGAAATGTACTCCTTATGATCTTGTTTACTTATCTGCAACTATACAGGAAAGGAGCAGGCTCTAATGGATAATCAGGACTGCAGAAAAAAACAACTGCAACTAGCCTGCCTTCCATAGAAGACCTGTGTATTGCATGAGTCAGAAGGACGACTGAGAAAATATCTATAGACTCTCACATCCCAGACACAAACTGTTTCAACTTCTCCCCTCAGGGCACCACTACTATCCAGGGACAGTTTTTTCCCCTTATGCATCGGTCTGCTGAACACCTAATTCTCACAATACCATCTTATGCCTAAGTACAGGTAGTCCTCGACTTACAACCACAACTGAACCCAAAATTCTGTTGCTAAGTGAAACAATTAAGTGAATTTTGCCATGTTTTACAATCTTTCTTGCCACGAGTGTTAAGGGAACCACAGTAGTTGTTAAATTAGTAACACAGTTGTGAAATGAATCTTGCTGCCCCATTGACTTTATTTACAGAAGATGACAAAAGATGATCATATGACTCTGGGATGCTGTAACCATCATAAATAAATATGAATCTGTCACCAAGCACCTGAATTTTTCTCACATTACCAAGGGGATTCTGCATTGGTAATATAAGAGACCCTCGGTGGTGCAGTGGTTAGAGTGCAGTACTGTAAGCTACTCCTACTGCAGTTTGGCAGATCGAGTCCCACCAGGCTCAAGGTTGACTCAGCCTTCCACCCTTTCGAGGTGGGTAAAATGAGGACCCAGATTGTTGGGGGCAAGAGGCTGACTCTGTAAACCGCTTAGAGAGGGCTATAAAACACTATAAAGCGGTATATAAGTCTAAGTGCTTATTGTTATTGCTATAAGAGAGAAAAAGGGCCATAAGTCTATTTTTTCAGTGCTGTTATAGCTTTGGACGGCCACTAAAAGAACTGTTGTAAGTTAAGGACCAGCTGTGTATTTACCCATGTTACATGGCTGTAGTATTATTATTACTCTCCTTACCTTGTTTACTATCCCACAGGGGTGGGATTCTACCAGTTCACATCTATTCGCTAGAACCGGTTGTTAACATTCTAAGAAGTTTGGAGAACGGTTGTTAGAAGAAATTACTGGCCTAATCCTGTAAGTAAGGCAAGAAGGAAACATTCTGGTGTTGCTTACAGAAACTGCCTCTCTGTTAACCCTTATTACATTCTTGGCAGGACTAGACTTCCTGTCTCTGGAATTTCTCTGGAGTTTTTTCCCCCTTCTTTGCTGGTACTTTGCTTGTGTGGAGTGACCATTGAAAAAAGTGACTTATGACCGTTTTTCACACTTACGACTGTTGCAGCATCCCCACAGTCATGAGAGGAGATGCATGTCTCGATGTGAGTGATGTTGAGTTGGCCATGCCCAGCCAGTAGCATGACCACCAAGCCATGTCCACCCAGTCACATGACCATCAAGCCACGCCCACAGAACCGGTTGTTAAAAAATTTGAATTCCACCCTGCTGTCCCCTCTTATTGATATTAATGTTATGAGTATTATTACTCTGTTGCTTTTCATGTACACTGAGAGCTTCTGGATTGGAGACAAATTCCCTGCATGTCTAATCACACTTGGCCAAATATTCTATTCTATTCTATTCTATTCTATTCTATTCTATTCTGTTCTATTTATATTCCATTCCAGTGTCCCAAGTTGGATTTTAGCAAGCTCTACATGCATTGATGTAAAGTGTTGTTGTGAAAAATTAGAAATTGATAATTCAAATGAAAGTGGTTGCATTTTCTAAGTATCATATCAAAGTCTATTCAACTGAAAAATCAAGTTGAACAAGTTAAGGCATTTATTGGCATGTATTTTCATTCTTCTATTTCTTGGAAAAACCAAGCTTACAACATGGTTGTGAATGTTTCATAATGCAATAATCAGAATTACAAGCTATCAGAGCAGAGTATAACTGTATTCCAACAGCAGTTAAACCAGTCAAACAAGAGGTCTTAAGGCCTGCGCTGTTTTTTGCAATTTTTGTGCTTATAAGGACATATCTGTATTGGAAACAGTTCAGTCAAGATTCACAAGACTATGCTAAACAGCTGGTTCATTTCTCTAGTTAGAGCTTAGCTTTGGCTTGATGGAGCTGCATGAGAATCTAACATTTCAAGGAAGGACTAAACCAAAGTATACTTATTGGAAGGAGCAATTTACTTCTGATTTGCTTCACTAAAGAATTTCAATTCACAATTCATTCATGCTGGGTTTCAGAGAAGTCAGGTCTAAAACTAAGCAAAGATTATTCAATCTAGATCAGGGGTGTCAAACTTGATTTCATCGAGGACCACATCAGGGTTGTGTTTGACCTCAGAGGCTGGGGTGGGCATGGCCAGGGTGGTGTGGCTAGCCTGAAATTACTTGTGTTGGGATTAGGGTTCCCCATGGGACAAATTTAAGTACCTCGCAGACTGGATCTGGTCCCTGTGAGTTCGACACTGTGATCTAGATCAATAGAATGAAAGTCTTTAAGCTATTCTCAAATATTCTCTCTGCCCAAGAAAAAAAGGTCATTCATTTAGCAAGATTTCATGCCCTCCCCTCAAAGATGATAGAAGGGAGATTCAACAATATTTCTTTCCAAGAATGTCTTTGAATGTGCTTAAATGGATAAGTTGACAGTCACATTTGCTCTCCAGTCCTATTCTTTGTACAATCCTTGCAACTTAGAACTCATTTGATTGAGACAGCTCACATCATAATATACAATAATATGTTGATTGTACTGTGATACTATAGTACAATCCCAACATAATGAAACCACTATATTGAAACTTAAATAAAACTGCAATGCAAATTTCACAAATATAGTTTATGTAAGATTAAATTACATATTTTTACTTTGGTATTTGCTTTTGAAAGTCTCTCATACATTGTATACATGTATACAAGAAGGAGCCAATGTCTCCAAGCTGTAGTATTTTTATAAGTGAAAACAGTAAAATGTGTGTTAAATCGCAATAAAAAAGTAGTCCAAAAGTCACCTCTTTTGCTGTGTGTCAGATTAAAGGCTTCTCACAAGTAGTGTGTACTGAACTGGGTATACTTAAATCTTTACAAAAATCATATTCTTATAAAAAAAAGGAAATGTAAGTAGACATCCCTGGTTTACTTTTTTCCTTTAGGAAAACATTTGTGCAAGAGAAAAGAATGATTTTATGTAACTATTTTTATTATGCTTTGACAATGTTTTTTGATATTTCAGTGCTGTTTTATTATTTATGTTAAGCAATTTTGAATACACACACACACATACACATACATATATGTTTTCTTAAGTTTTTGCGGGTACTTACATGTATGGTATTCAGCTTTGTTCAGGTATTTTCCCACGTCATTATAGTTGTGCTTTTAAAGTTGTAGCAATGTTTTGGCAGAATCTCATCTGCCATCATCAGGCTTCTGTATAGTGTTCGTCTGTGATCAGACTTTCACAGCCGTTTCAGTTTTAAACTTGGGGCTAGCCTACTGCTGTGCCAGAATGGTTTTTTCTTCATCCTGATTGGTTGGGAGTCTTGGTCTGTGTTTATTGGTCTTGGAGTTTGCTGTGTTCTGTTTGATTGGTGTAGAAGCCTCCAATACTCCACACTAAAAGCCTCCAATAGAGGAACACAATGTTGCCAGCCAATCAAGACAAAAAAAGCCACAAAACAGACAGAAGATATTAGAAACACCAATCAAGCAGAACACAGCAAACTCCAAGACCAATAAACACAGACCAAGACCCCCAACCAATCAGGATATAGTCATCCAGAGTCTTAGGCAAAGGGTAGATTGTGTTTTTTAGTAAGTAAGCAAGCAAAAAGCAAATAAAGTAATAATAAACCTTATTCAGAGATCTTTTAGCAAATATGCTGGTTTTGTTTTATGTCCTCACTTAAAGCTCTCAAGATTTTGGAATTCAGGTATGACATTTCATAAGAGTTGTCGATTTTATGAGAATTAAGGCCCTTACGTTTTAAATTTAAATTAATTTAGAGGGGCAATAGCTGCCTTAGATCCATATTGCTAACTAACCTCTGTGCTAGGCTAGATATCAGATATAATTATCCTTCAAAATCTGCGTAGGAAGAAAAATGATTGACAATTGCTTTCTTGATATTGAAATGTAAAAGGGTACAAGGCAGGCAAATTTACAATGGGAGGCTATGGAGGCCTCCAGTAAAGAATGAGTATCTTGTAAGCTGTTACCAAAGTATCTAAATCTGACAAGATTTTCTTACTCCAGCTGAGAGTCAAACCTGTCAAGTCACTGGAACCCATGAAGCATGTAAATGCAATTTAATAATAAAAATAGTAATGAGAACTAGGCAGGAATAGTTTAAGATGCTGGGTGGGTGTGCCTCCTGGTCATGAAAATATTTTCAGCATGACTCAGATTTACACACTGTATATGTTCTTGGGGATGTTTACTTTTTGCTTTTCCTATAAAGGACTTGGAAGAGTGGGCATTATTTTCTGATCTCCAAATTTTTACACTCACAGTTCAAAGAATAAAGACTGCCTCAAGCTAAGCTAGACTTCTGAGGACCGCATCTATATCACTTTCCTGGCTATGATGTAGAAGTTGTTTGCTGCTACTGCCTGGAATGCCTAACCAACAAACCCAGAATTTCCAGTGATTCTCCATTCAAATTAGGATCAACCCTATTTAACTTCTGTGATCAGTTTAGGTTCTAGCTTGTAAGAAATCTAATCCATTTCACAGCTTGGTTAAAGATTCTCTAATGACTAGGTTGGGTTTTTTTTTAGATGAATAGGAATTTCTATATGGACTTTCCATGTATGGTGCAACATTTTAACCATGATACTACACAGATTCTCAAATACCTTATGCAGATGAATTCAGAAAGTAATAAATGAGGGAGAGATAATACATGTAGAATTTTACATGAGGAATGATGAATGATATTCATTTTAGAAGTACAGAGATTAAGCAAAATCAAGTAATTACGTTATCAGTGGTACAGAAAGCAGAATATTTTGATTTTAATTTTTTCTCAGAGAGCTCCTTACTATAAAAAAAAAATCCTGTGCTTTTTCTTTTTCCCATCTTCTGATTTATCTTAGCTGCTAAACTAGTCTTCTGTTTAGAGAAGCTGATGTGGTAGAATCTTTAAGTCATCTGTGACCTAGGTCACTGGAGACAGAAACCATTCTCTAAAAATATTAATTGAAAACCTTCTGACAAGCCATCTTCTTTCAGATGAAGTTGCACTCAGATCAACTGAGCCTGCACACTGATGTGACTGAAGATTTTCAATATCTCATAAACAGGCTCCTCAATCACTAGAATCTAATAAGGCTATAATCATTATTGACACTATAATGATTAAAATGAATAAAACCCATTAAGAAAAGTCATGTTGAGTTATTAAAAGTTTCGCTCTGTGTGATATGTAATCTTTTATCCATTTTTTATTATGAAATCTCTAACCATCTATCCAAGAAATACCATTAATTTACTGCTCTGGAGATGTTACCCTGCTCTTTAGTTGAATGGCTTATCATTGATTTCTTCAGAGAGATATTATATTTGGAGAAATACACAGGAAACAGAAAGCAGAACGTTGCTCTAAATTTGCTTCTGACAGGCCAATCAAAGTCCCACTCCTGCCCCCACCAAATTGGCAAGCAATGACTTGGAATAAAGGTTCAGGAGAGTCAATAGTCATACAGAACGAAGGACTGATGTGAAGCAGCAGATACATGTTTTCAAGAAACACATGATCTTCTAAGGAAAGGTCATATGCACACTAGGGGAAAAACAATAAAATTTCCATTAACTGGAGCCTAGTTAACTGGCTTATTGGCATCTATTAGAAACAAATTGCAAACAAAACCGATCCTATTATAAACTTTTCCTTCTTCTCTTTGTAAAAATAAAGTCACTGAGTGGCCCCACCAAAGTGGGGGAAGTATACAATTTGTCAGGCAACTTCCTTTATTTGTAAGGGATATATTGGGTTACATCAAGGAAAGGGCTTGAAAAATATGAAGGCAGAAAACTCTGGTATTATGAGCAATACCTGGTGCACACAGAGAGGCAGCTTGAAAAAGCTAGTTTCTCCTTTGTTCACATTCTTCAGTGCATTGCCTCCCTACCTCCCCTTTTGGCAAACAGCAATAAAGATTCTGAATAAAAGGATGTGTACACAAAGAAATGAACTAAGTGGTAGAAGACACTGAAAGAGGACCTTTTCTCAAAACATACTGTCCTCCTGTATCTTTATTGCCTATCTCCTCTTTAATGTTATTAATGGTACAGCCTAAAAATGCTTAAAGAAATCAAATAAAGGATAAGGCTTTTTATTATTCTGCATTTGCCCCAAAATGACTAATGCATTTTGCTTCCTCCTAGTTCTTGGACAAATAGGCCTTCCCCGGTATAGTGCCTTCCAGATAACTCAAAAGTATAGTGTCCAGAATTCGAAACAGCAGTGCGCGTGTTACATTCCCACAAGGCTGTAAAGGGAATCTAAATTGCAGAAGATGGCTCTAGATACAGCTGGTCAGTAGGATGAAGAGTGAATGTCATCTGAATCCTAGACCTAAAAACTAGAATAGAATAAAGTAGAGTAGAGTAGAGTAGAGTAGAGTAGAGTAGAGTAGAGTAGAGTAGGGTAGGGTAGGGTAGGGTAGGGTAGGGTAGGGTAGGGTAGGGGTAGGAGGGTGAGGTAGAGTAGAATAGAATAGAATAGAATAGAATAGAATAGAATAGAATAGAATAGAATAGAATAGAATAGAATAGAATAGAATAGAATAGAATTCTTTATTGGCCAAGTGTGAATGGACACACAAAGAATTTGCCTTGGTGCAAATGCTTTCAGTGTACATAAAAGAAAAGATATATCCATCAAGAGTCAAGAATCATAAGGTACAACAGTTAATAATAGTCATAGGGTACAATAAGCAATCAAATCATACTAGGAAACGGTCAAAATAAATCATAAGGATTCAAGCAACAAAGTTACAGTCATACAGTCATAAGTGGGAGGGGATGGGTGATAAGGAGTGATGAGAAGATTAACAGTAATAGTAGTGCAGATTTTGTAAATAGTTGGTCAGTGTTGAGGGAATTATTTGTTTAGCAGAGTAATGGCATTTGGGGAAAAACTGTCCTTGTGTCTGGTTGTTCTGGTGAGCAGTGTTCTCTAGCGTTGTTTTGAGGGAAGAAGTTGAACAGTTTATGTCCAGGATGTGAGGGGTCTATAAATATTTCACAGCCATCTTTTTGACTCGTGCAGTATACAGGTCCTCGATTGAAGGCAGGTTGGTAGCAATTGTTTTTTCTGCAGTCCTAATTACTCTCTAAAGTCTGTGTCTATCCTGTTGGGTTGCGGAACCAAACCAGACAGTTATAGAGATGCAGATGACAGACTCAATAATTCCTCTGTATCAGCAGCTCCATGGGCAGTTTCAGCTTTCTGAGTTGGTGCAGAAAGAACATTCTTTGTTGTGCTTTTTTGATGATGTTTCTGATGTTAGGTGTCCATTAGGTCTTGAGATATGATAGAAACTAGAAATTTGAAGGTCTCTACTGTTGATATCATGATGTCATTTGCTTCTGAGAGCCTTTCATCAGAAATACTGTATTCATTTTCTTCATGCGATGATTACTTTTAAGTTACAGATTTTAAGGATTAGCTTTATAATGACAGGCAAATAAATACATAAATAAAGTACTCTTTAACTGAGATATGGAGATTTGCAATTTAAAATGAAAGTCTAGCTCAGGGTTGGAATGATTTCCAATTATTTTTGCATCACTTCCCATAAGTGCCATTCATAACAGCTGACATTAAAGGAATTATAGTTAACCTTGGGGTGCCAATGTTTGCTAGCAGACTTCAATATCTATGTCATTCTGATAAAGCTCTGCATGTGTATATTTTAATAAATCTGTAATTTTATATTAGGTACCTTTAGCTTAATAGGTTTTCTGTCTTACTTATGTTTCAAAATATTTTTTTAGTTGCAGCTCAGGATTTTGTTCGGAACTATGTTCGGAACTATGTCTACCCTAGAAAAAAAAGAGGAAAGCTTGTGCTGCGCAAAGCAGCTGAGGTTGAAAAAGCAGGAAATAAAGGTCAGGTAAGAGCCTGGGCAGGCAGGTGGGCCAAACAGCAGCAGACACAGAACCAGTTCTGTGTCTGCTGCTCTTCGGAACTACCAGTTCTACAGAGCTGGGCAGAACTGGTAGCATCCCACCTCTGATCATACGGAACAACTACTTTACTTCCCATAGTTTCAAAATTATTGAAATTGTTCATATCTATCAATGTAGACTAAATTCCATTTGTAGCTATGCTACGTTGCTAAGTCATAATGAGTGTCTGATCAGTGACAATTTCATGAACTCTTCTATATCGGTCTCTATTAAATTTCATTGCCTTTTTCAGTCCACTTTTCTAAACCAGTGGCCCCAACCTTTTTTGTGCCATGGCCCGGTACCGGCATCACAAAATGATCCGCAGCCCGGTATCGGCATCAGCACGCATGACAAGGCAAGGTGAGCCAAGCGACTGGTCAGCCAGCTGTCCCCCGCTTCTCCCCGCCACCTTCAACTCCTCCTTTGTACCTTTTTTGTGTTTTCTTAATCTCCTCCACCATCGGGACGGCTCTTCGTTTGAAGCTGCCCCCCCCCTCGATGAAACTAAGGCAGGAGGATTCCTTCAGGACCCAAACGCCGCTTTCCAACAGGAAAAGCTCACCCAGAAGCACTTTCTCGTCTAAACAAGATGGCGGCACCCAGCAAACCGGCGGCCCAGTAGAAAATGATCCACGGATTGGTACCGGTCCGGGGCCCGGTGGTTGGGGACCCCTGTTCTAAACTATTAAAATTCTTTTGAACTTTGTTTTCTTTGTCTAAGAGTAGTAGCTTTCTTGCACATTTTGTGTCATTTGCAATTTTAATATGTATGTCTTCAATTACTTTATTTGGTAATTAATAAAAATGTTTTAAAAATTTAGACAGAAAACAGAATCTTGTGTCAGTACAGTTCTGATTCTTTGTTGCTGATTGATGAGAAATTATAAATGAGTATCCCAACCATAGTTCATGAGACAGTAATGGGTGTCACTTAATAATACTTAACTAGATTTCTAAATAAGAGGTAATTTGGAGAATTCCAAATGTATTATATCTATGGTGTTCCAACTAACCAAGAGCCCTGGTGGTGCAGTGGTTAGAATGCAGTAGGGAAACTCTGCCTGTCAGCATTCTAACCAAACTCTCTATTCCAAATTCAGCACTCAGAGACAAAGTCCATCCAAGTAAGAATTTATTAGAGAAGTCATGTTGGCATATCTGGGGAAAGCCCGGATTCCCACATTTCCCCCACTCTACACTAAAACTCACATCCTGCCCCTATTGATGACCCTCAAGTCACACTCTCCATTCCACTCAATTCTGAACTCCCACAAAGTCCAGTCACTCCCCTCTAAGCTCCAGTGCCTCAGCCTTGAGCTCTGCTGAAAGAATGTTGTTGTTGCTATCCTCCCTTTTCACTAGTATCCTGTTACAGCATGTCCGTCCCCCACTGTGGCAGCCCTACATCTGAATCAAAATGGATCCGGGGCTGACACTGCCCACAGCCTGGAGTTCAATCCTGACTGGCTCAAAGTTGACTTATTTTGCCAAGATCAGTAAAATGAAGACCCAGATTGTTGGGGCCAATATGCTGACTGTGTAAACCACTCAGAAAGAGCTGTAAGATGTTATAAAGTGGTATATAAGTCTAAGTGCTATTGCTATTGCTATCTATTGAAGACAAGAGCATTTCATCTTTGTCAAGACTTTCTTGCTCTCTTGTTTTCTAGATAAATGTGGGTTGATAGCTTAGCTCAGGGATCAGCAATCTTAAACACTCAAAGAGCCACAAAGGTCCTAACCAGAAGCCCCCCATTCAATTCTGGAGCCAACTGAAAGTCTGATTCCCCCACCATAGCCTCCTCCTAGTGCAACATCCTTTTTCCTCTACCTGTCCTAACTACCCTATCAATTGTGGAGCCAACTGGCAACAGGGAGCCTCAGCAGAGGGATGAAAGAGCCACATGAGGCTCCGGAGCCACAGGCTGCTGACCACTGGCTTAGCTGTTTGATCTGTTTAAAAATGTTCTAAGCTACTGATATCAGACTGGCAGGTTTGAAGCTCATGAAGTCTTCCTTTTTCATGTTTTTGAAGACAGAGAGGATATTTTCCTTCTCAAATCATCTGGGTTTTTTTACCTATTCTTCCAATCCTTCAATTGCTATAGTGCAGTTATGGAAATAATCTCATCAGGTTTCAACTAGAGTTTTCAAATTGTGTTGGTTTTCCTGTAATAAGAGTTTCAGTTCAAATTCTTTATTTCTCATTACTTTCAGAATTAGTATATAGAAAATAAGGACAAGGATTTTATGAATTTATATTTTTCTTTATTTTTAATTGACACACTAATAGGCCCTAGAATAGTTATTTGCTTATTCTCCCAATGTACAAATTCTTATCTGAACATTTTCCTTCTAGGTTTCCAACTCCTAGTTTAGCATTCCTGTGGTCATTTTGACTTGATTCAGTCAAATAAATGTCCCGAATTAAGTATAATTAAGATGACAGTAAAAATAACAAGTCTCAACCAAATAAAAGTAAATATGGAATCTTCTTTAAAACAAATTTTTAAAAAATAACATTTTATCACAGACCTGAAGAAAGAGTACAGTATTATTTACCAGGATGAAACTGCTTGACTTGTCATAGCAGGAAATGCCCTAATCTGGGTCGTGTCACAGGAAAAAAAAAACCTACCTCTATCTCAAGACATTCCACCTGAGAGTGGACCATATTACCTGGCAATAAAATATGGAAAACATGAGTTGGTAAAAAATAGAAAATGGAATTCCCAATATCAAGCAAATTCTCCCAAACAGAGATTCCTTTCAGTGACATTAAAAGTCATTACACTTGAGTCATTATGGCACCTGCTTCCCTAGTTATTCATAATTGAAAAGTCAAGATTCTAGTCCCTGAAAGGTTGTATAGGCTTACCAGAGAAAGAACGGCAGCTTCTTCTTCTGGCAGGTTTTCTCTCTCTGAGAGAACAAAGAGGTAGACTAATTTTCTTGATTTTTTACATCTTGTATCTGTGATGCACAGTTTGGAATTTCTTTAGAATTGCATTTAGATTTTTGACATACAAGAAACTTGGAAGTGTCAATATATTTTTCTGCTACTTACTACACTGTTGATGCAGCATCTATAAAAAAAAATAGTATCATTAGTACAGCACAAGTGCATCTGGCCAATAAATTCTCAGTTTCATTCAGTTGCTCCAACTCTATCTCAGATTAAGGGATTACAACAAGGCTCTTCAAACTTGGCAAGTTAAAGACTTGTGGACTTCAACTCCCAGCATTCCTGAGCTAACATGACTGGAGGAGGTATTGTGGGAGTTGAAGCCCTTGAGTCTTAAAGCTGTCAAGTTTGAAGACCCCTGGATTACAAGATGCTTTAGGAAGATGGCGACCAAGTCAGATGCATAGTCACGCTGCTGGGAGCCCAAAGGAGAGAAAAGTACCAGTCACTAAATTCAGAGATAGGAATAGAAGTAGCAAAAGTAGCAAAAATACATAGATTAGGTCCTAGGGATCTACAAAGTAGCAGTGTAAGGATTTGGACAAAGGCAGCCAGCCGATCTGGAGCAAGGGTCCAGGGTCCCTGAATCCCGTATTGAGCAGCTTCCCTTTCAGCTGCCTGGAGGGGAAAAAGCTGCCTAGTGAAAAAAAGCTACCTGGTCTCGGGACAGGGAAGCTGACACGGGGAACGAACGAGCTGTGGGTTTGTGGCAACTGCCAACTGCAAGTTTAGAAGCTACCCAATTGTGGGTGAGTGTCTCCCCCGGCTCCTTATAGATCAGCTGTGCATTTTTCAGTGGGAGGAAGGAGCGGGTAAACAGCTTGAAGATTTACTATGGACCCGAGTCAGAAACAACATAAAAAGCGAAGACTCCAGAGCCGAAGGGGTGAGTTTGGAGCTTAAGTGGCAGCACCTTAATTTATGTTTTTACCCACTAATTCTGGAAGTTAAATGGCAGCTTGTAAAAGAGTGATTAAAGAAGGAAAAAATAGGGGGACTAGACGGGAAGAAGAGGTGTGAAGAAGGTTTTTATTCAGGAAAATTGCTTTTTGAAACTGAGATTGATTGTGAATTCCAATGATGGAAGAACTGGAATGATGTCTACAGTCTCCATTTAAATCAAATCACCAAAAATAATTCTAAACAGCCACCAATTGGGGAGAACAAAGGAGATTCATGGAGAATTGATAGTATCCATATAAATCACCCAGCTCCATTTAAATCAACTAACTGATTTGTCAGCCTGAATTTAAATTCCCACTCAGCTGATTGGACAACCTCCACTAAATCCCCACCCAAATCTCATCCTTTCCAAACTCCAAAGTAGATGATTGGTGAGCTCATTTAAATCTTCTCCATTCAAATCTATCAAACAGCAATGCTTCCTCTTTAAAACAAAAACAAAACAAAACAAAAACCAAACAATGTGGCTTTAAGGAAAAATAAAGGAACTTTACACAACAAACCTCCAATACTTTACTACCTCCACTATTTCAGTACCTCAAGACCAAATATTTATAGATAATGCTTTGTCTATAACAATTGATTTATCATATAATAGTATAATAATGAATTGTTAAATGACCACTAATTTACTGATTCATTGAACTGATAGAGATTTAATACTGTATCATTGATTATCTAGTCTATAGATTGATTGATTCTTAGCAATAAGTTGATTGATTGATTTTTAGTAATAAGTAACCTTACTTTTGATTTGTTCTCTAACTTATCAATTAACATTTATTAATTACCAACATTCATTATGTAACTGTCTACCTATCACATTAATTAGCTATTGTAATTGTTTTGTACTATTGTCATTGACCATGCCAACCAGAAACTCCAGAAACTCCAAGTCTTCCACTATCAAACAAATAATAATAATAATATCTCTACCAATGACCTCCCAGACTCATGTACATGCTTCAGATGTCTTAAAATCATTAATGAAAGCGAAAATAACATCAAATGCCACCTATGTGACAATCAACCCCACCTTGCCTGCTTAAACTTAAACAAAGACGTAGCTAATATCCTAAAAGCATCAGATACATTCCCTTGTCTATGTCCATCATGTTTTCCTAAACTAAACAAACCAAGTACCCTGCCTGACAGAGTTGATAGCATAGAATCACTCATGCACTCAATAGAAAAATGCTTAGCAACATGTTTTGAAACAATTATACAAGAAAGCCTAATTTCTCTTGAAAAAAATACAACACTGATAAGCAACTACTTATCCATTCAAAATCAAATCCCAACCCAACAACCACTACCACAACTACTACCTCAACTACAATCACAACTACAACCAAAAATAACTACCAAATCACCACCACAAATAATTACTATCCCATCAAATAATTCCACAAATGATATCTCCTTACTCATCAGAGACACCATTGAACATGATCAGAAATGTCCAAATGCCATCTTATTTGGTCTTGAAGACACCAACAAATCAGATGACATTACCAAAGTTCGTAATATCATAAGCAACTCATATACAACAAACATCTCTCCTGAAGATATCATTGAAATAACCAGAGATGTCCCTGAGTCCAAATACAATAATGGCTCAGTAGCCCCAAAATTTTGTAGAGTTGTTTGCAAAAATGAGTCCAGCAAATGCATGTTCATTCATACAATAAAGCACTACAAAAACCAATCCCTACCACAAAAAACTCTGCTCAAGAACAGACTTATCCATACTGAAAGGAATCCGCTCCCATGAACTCCGTGCAGAACTCAAAAACTGTCTAGACAATGGAGAAAAGGACCTATACATTGACTACAGAGCTTATTGCATCAAAAGAAAGTCACACAACCCACAACTCTGCATCCAACCCCGCCCCATTCAATCCATCATCACTCAAAACTAGGCACACACGCCCCTAACTATCTCTATTCCAACCACAACTGGCTTTAAATGCAAGCTATTCAGTGCAAGAAGCCTTGTAAATAAAATACCTGAATTTCTCCTCTTACTAAATATGGCTAAATTCAACATTATATTTGTCCGTGAAATTGGGATCCCCAATTATAACTTCAAAAAAGGCAACTATGATCTTATAGACAATGATCTCTCATCCCTTGATTGGCAATTTCTGTTCACTGGATGCAATACTGTTGAAGACCATTACAGCATATTTTTACTTGAAGTTAAAAGAGTCATCAAACTATATGTACCAATAACAACTCCAAAATCCAGAAAAAACAGATTACCCATAACAATAAGGAAGCTTCAATCCAAAAAGAGATCACTTTGGCAGAAAAACAAATCTGGTCACGTTGCCAACTTCAAAAGCCAATAAAAAAATTTACGCCACCAGATAAAGACTGAATGCACCAATTATCACATTAAACAAGAGGAAAACCTTCTACGCACCAATTCCACCCGCGCTTTCTACAATTTTGTAAACAACAAACTAAAAGACTCAAGTCCATCTCACCCCTGAAAGGACCAAATGGTAAAGACTGCAACGACGATACTATTAAAGACAACCTCTTTGTCACATTCTTTGGCTCAATATTTATAAACAGCAATGGATCATGCCCAGTATTCCCTAGTTGAACCACAGACAACTACAATCATCTAATACATATCAATTTTACAGTAAACAAGGTTGAAAAAGCACTACACAATCTAAAACCATTTCTATCTATTGGACCGGATGGAATATGTGCCTACTTCTTAAAAAAGCTATCCACTGCCATAGCTGAACCTCTAAGCACCTCTTTGAAAAACCTTTCAGGACCAACTCCTTGCCAAACTATGGTCTCAAGCCACAGTCATCCCCATCTTCAAAAAGGGAGACCCCAGCCTAGTTGAAAATTACAGACCAATCTCTTTATGCTGCATCACCTATAAAGTCATGGAATCAATTATTAATAAATCCATTATCCTCCTCTCTCTAATACCTACTCTCTAATAAACAATTTGGTTTCAGAAAAAAACTATCATGTAATCTGCAAATCTTACACTGCAAAAACATATGGACTACACAACTCGATCAGAGCAAAGCAATAGACGCAATCTACATAGACTTCTGAAAAGCCTTTGATTCAGTGGTACACGACAAACTACTCCTAAAACTAAAATCTTATGGTATCTCTGGACACCTGCATAACTGGATAGAAGCATTCTTGTCAAACAGACAACAAATGGTCAAAATTGGGAGCGTCCTATCAAATTGTGTACCTGTCAACAGTGGTGTCCCCCAAAGCACTGTTCTAGGACCAACTCTCTTCATACTCTACATAAATGACCTCTGTGATCATATTAAGAGCAACTGCGTTCTCTTTGCTGACAGTGTAAAGCTACTCAACACCACAGATAATACTGTTACCCTTCAAAAGACCTTGACTATGTATCAGAATGGTCAATCAAATGGCAACTTCAAATCTCAACAAATAAATGCTCTGTCTTACATATTGGCAAAAAAAAATCAGAAAATAAAATACAGGCTGAATAGTCAAGACCTTACTGATGATCCAAACTCTGTCAAGAATCTTGGAGTACTCATCTCTAATGATCTAAGTGCTAGAGCCCATGGTAACTACATAGCCAAAGAGGTGTTAAGAGTTGTTAACCTAATCTTATGTAGCTTTTTCTCTGGTAATATTACACTACTAAACATACAAAACATTTGCTAGACCAATACTTGAATACAGTTCATCAGTCTAGAACCCACATTACATATCTGATATTAACACAGTTGAGAAAGTCCAGAAATATTTCACAAGAAGAGTTCTCCACTCCTCTACTCGTTGCAGAATACCTTATGCCACCAGACTTGAAACTCTAGACCTAGAAAACCTAGAACTATGCTGCCTTCAGTCCTATCTAAGTATAGTATATAAAATCATACAGTGCAATGTCCTACCTGTCAATGAGTACTTCAGCTTCAACCAGAACAATACAAGAGCAAACAATAGATACAAACTCAAGCTTAATTGCACCAAACTTGATTGCAGGAAATACGACTTCAGCAACAGAGTGGTCAATGTCCGGAATACTCTACCTGACTCTATGGTTTCTTCCCCAAAAACTTTAACCTTAAACTGTCTACTATTGACCTCACCCCTTTTCTAAGAGGTCTATAGGGGACGTACATAAGCGCACCAACGTGCCTACCGTCCCTGTCCTATTGTTTCTTTTATTTTTCTTATATGTATCCATGTATTCATAACTATGTTTTTACTTATACCTATTATCTTGTAAGCAATTGACAAACCAAATAAAATAAATAAATAAATATCATAAAAAAGCAATTTAGAATAGCACACGTACATCATAATAATGCAGAAAGACAGGCATACAACCATTTCCAGTCAGAACCATAGCTTAGATAGAAAGCAAATTGCTTTTGAAAATATTCTATCTACTAAAACATAAGACACACTTACATCTGTAAAAGCTACTTTATCATAATTTTTATTAAAATTACATAACTTTCTGATGAGTAGAACTGTGAAGAATATCTCATTGAATTATTCTTTTTTCCCTTTGGATTTAATCTGCCTTTTTAAATGTAACCATAATCCTCTTGAGAGGATTTTCTCAGAGACAAATGAAAGATTGTGAAATGCTCATGTAGCGGTATCAGAATAGCTTGCCACTTTGCTAGTTTTAGGGAAGCAATGTTTTGGCAAGCTGCAATTATGGGCTGATGACTCGACACTTCTAAATTATAGGTGGAGAGTCATAAATCTTGCTGAGTTTGCTTATTAAAACTGTATGTTTCATAAATAGTATAAAGTTGGTCTCGGCAGGTATGAGTTACATTTTAATATCATCCACATTATAACGTACTGAGAGCTGCAGTGGTTTAGGGTCAAAGGGAATCACCTGAAAAATTAATAGGGTAAAAAGTCCAAAGGTTAATTTCCTGTTTAATTATTTTTAAAAATGAAATGGTATAACGAGTACAACCAGACTGCTGAAATTTAGAAAGAATGAGAAAGTCAAAAAAAAGTAATGGATTATAGTTGCCTTGTAGCAAAGTAAAGTAAAGGTGTTAGATTATTGAAAACCATATGGTAAAAGAACCAAAAAAAGGGAGGGGCATATAGTGAGTGGCAGATTGCCTTTTGTAGAAATATTCCAGTTTGTTTTAATTTAAGAAGATGAGATAGGAAGTGATGGGGGAGGCTAAGGCTTAGAAAAGTGACAGCATTCAGAAGAAGGAATATTGAGTATATGGAAGAAGGACAATCTAGAAATGGACATACTGTAGTCCCAGGACTACACACATGAACCCCCTTCCCTCCATTTGCTTCTTGTGTATGTTTGTTGAAAGTTGCTGAAGAATTTCTGCTATATAAACCCTACACTATACGGTCTATAACATTGAATGTAACCTAAAAACAGTTTTAAAAATTGCAGGGAAATCCCTGAACATTTAGACACAGATCTGTTCTCTGTCTTATCCCACTACCTACTATGCCCTAAGCGCCTCCACTTTCCAAATTTAAGCATGGTTCACAAAAACTTTCCTGTCCAGTATTAGATTGTCTCTTTACAACCACTAGTAAGTTGGAAATCAAGTTTTCAGAAAATTAGGGCATTTCAAAAAGTGGACAGAGATCTATAATAACAGAGAATGGTTTTGGTCCATTATGAACCAGTCACAAGAATTAGTGATCTTTTGCATTCCTTTGATCTATCAGCACATTAAGAAAGTTCCAGTGGCAAAGCAACATTTTAAAAGGAATTTCATACCAACCACTATATCAACTAACATTGAGTTTATCTGGATGTTGGTGACCTGGGATAATAAAATCTGACTGATGAAAAGATTTTCTTATTGATTGCTATCACTATTGTTTTAACCATCCTGGCTGAAAGTAAACAACTTGTGAAGACTCTTTGATGAAACACTCCTCAGTTAGTGGTTTTTATTAGGCAAACATGATGTTTTAAAGAAGCTTTTATTTGAGTGCATAGCTCTAAGATCTTACAAGAGGCTTGTCTGAACTGGCAAATGGCTGCATAAAGGATCAAGAACTGCAGCCTTATGAGTCAACTGTCACCAAACAATTCCTGTATATCATCAAGAAGAAATTCTTGAAGGCAAAGATATTTTAATTTCTATCTGATATCAGATCAACATTTTTCATTTATTAGCTTGACAGGCAAATGCTTGCTCTGAAAATAAAATTACCAGTAGTAATTGCTCGTACATACCAATGAAATAGATTAAAATAAACTTTTCACCACCTATATTAGAAATAATTAAATTTGCTTATTATAGGAGTACCTAATTAGCTATAGTTTGGAGAAACTATATCAACAGAGGGGTCCATCACTATGCTAAGCACGTAGACTTAGGGGTACAAAAATTTGCCTTGCCCAGTCGGATTTTCTATAAGTGCCTGAGTTGCAGTATATAGATGCATTTGGTCCACATGCTTGAAAATAAGCTTTCTGTCAAGATTACATGTCTTCTTTTCTTTTCTGTGAGCTTTACCACTGTTACTCAATTGCCACTCTTACCGTCTGTAGAAAGTGGAAACATCATACTATCCAAATATTTCTGCAAAAATTTTGAGGAAAGAACATTCAAATTTAACATTGTATATGCCATCAAATTTTTATTTTTTCATATCAGACCCTGCAGTAGCCATGATAGTTAACTTCAGCAGGTATCTGGACATGATCATTGATCAGGCGAGACCCAATAAACCAATCAGTCCAGTTAAGACAAAAATACAACTGGATTTGGGAAATGTCCATCAATCCATGGGAATTGTATTCAGCCTCTACCGAATTGCACCATCCTTACTTCTATTTGGTTTGTTAGTACAGACAATTAGTGCATTGCCATACATTTTAAAGCTTTTACTGATTTCCTGTTTCTCTTTGATTTGATGCTCTGGGTATGTTATCTACTGTCTATTGTTTAATAATATCCAGGCTGGATTTTTATAATACAAAAGTAGCCATCCTGGAATGTTTGAATTAGCAGTTACATAATCCCTTGTCACTGGCATTATGAGTTAGCGGTCAACAATAACCAAGAAGAATAAGAAACTGCAACCATTTTACATTCTGAAAAATCAACAAACCATTTTCTTGAATATTTCAGAAATATGTGAATCAGCTGTAAGAGATTCATATAGGCACTCTAACTTTAAGAAAATTATTTAGAGCTGGAGTCTGCATAAGCAAACACCCCTTTCTAGTGTATGCTGACATGCAAACAACAATGGGAACTAATACAAAATATTTAACATTGCCAATACCCAAATAAAGTTGTAAAAGGATACATTCAAAATTCCCAGACAAAAATAAGTATGCCAAATCTCTTTGCAAGATACTGACTACAGTTTTGCCTTGCAAAAAGGGTGCTTTGATTCTTAATTTATTTCCTATGAGGCTTGTGATTTAGCAAAAAAAAAAAAAGCTTATTGCAGAGTGGAGAGATATATAACACACTATACAGTTGATCTCTCTGAACGGAAACATTCAGATTGGAACTGATTTCATTCCATGGAGTGCTCCCAGCTGATCCATCATTCTCAACCATATTAATTTCTTCTTTAGATGTCGACAGCTGCTCAGTATTTACCTCATATGCTGGGGCTTTTTGAAAAGAAAAAAGCCCTTACATTCTCAGCCAAAATGTAGGATCTAATGATGCCTGATAAAACTTAGAATAACAAAAGAAGTGACTTTTACAAGTCGCTGAAATGTAAGTGTTTAATGTTAAGGGGATTTGTATCCAGATCAATAAACTCAGCACATGGTTAAGATGAGCCCCTACCATTGACCAACCCAGATTTTTCCCTTCTTAGAATTTACTGACTATAATTGAACATTGCAGTTCCTCAGTTTCTCTCCTGCTGTTGCCCATTCACAAGTAAAACCCTTACATCTGTTCTGTGGCCTGTTTTAAAAGCTGGAAGAACGATTTCAAAACTAATGTTTATGGGTCTTTTTTTGGCTAGTAAAGACTATGGGAACTGACTTTCCCTCTCAGTAGGCTGCTACTATTAAATCTGTATGTTAATGAGCCAATGATATTTGTTTAAGAGTCAGGGCCTGGCATAATCTGAAGATAAATTATTACTTTTGGTTCTTTGCTATTCTCCTGCCTTCTTAAGATACATGAACATTTTGATTTTGCCTTCTGAGAATCTACTTAACTGTTTAGAGAGTTAAATGTTCATTATATCATCAGGGTGTATTACATTTATACATTAACATAACTGAATTCTGCTTGGAATTAAAAGGAAGAAAAATGAACAGATCCTCGGTTGATGAGAGAATTAGAATGGTGGACTATACCTTAACTTAGTAAAATGTGAAACCAGAGTTCTTCAAAATTTAGAATTTACATATATCAGATGTGTACATTATTACCATAATGTACACATGTACATTTAAATGTTATCCCAATGCAAAAGTTGAATTACAGTGAATTGCCCCATAAAGTTTCAATAGAGAAACAGGTCTGTAGATATCTAGCCAGCTTTTCTATGAATAATAACATTTATTCTTAATGAGGGGGAAATGTTAGTAAGATCCTTATATAGCATGCACATAGTAAAATGTATATGGACTTGTATATGTATATGGACCATCCAAAAATGGTGTCCTGAGAGGTGGGACAAGGTGGAAGAAAAATTGGGGAATGGATTTATTATATTTTATTGGAAAGGAAATGTTGAAAAATATTTGTTTCAACCTGTTTTCTTGAACAACAAATGCTGCAAAGATATCTACAAAAGATGATTTTAGGGAATGAGATCCAATTATTGGGAAAGATACTTTTTAAATTTTAAGGAAAATCCTATTATTAAGAATCAGTTGAGGATATATGATCCTGAACAGTTCAGAGACTATGATTGCGTTGGTTTATGGTAGATTAGAACCCACTGTGGATTTTCTGCTAGTGAAATACAATAGTTTGTTCACAGAGGGCTTTGAAGTACAACATTGATGCAGGTTTTACTTGTTAACTATTTTTTTTTATATATAGCGTAGGGAGATGTCAGGTCAAAATGGTTGAGTAAACAGAATTGTAGAAGTCCATAAACACTGGGCTTGTTTCATAAAGGGAGGAAACTATTATTTTTGAAATATATTTGCAGTAGTTGCAAATATTTGTAGCTTGGTTGTAGGATGAGGGTGAAGATTTGTTCTCAAAGCTCGTGGGTTAGTTTCGAACATTTTGTTACCAGGCTACGTAACATCTTCAGTGGAGTTTAGGGGATATCAGCGTCATGGTTCTTTTGTTTATAAGGGCTTCAGATGTAAGTATATCATGAAGGCCTTGTGATAGATCAGGTGTGAGTCATCAATGAGAATCTTGTTACAAGCCTTTTAATAGGGAGGTTGCATCAGTTCAGGATAATTGGGAGGTGCACTGCTGGTTGGGAGAAGTTGATTGGGTTCATTGAGAGTTGTTGCTGTATCTGGTTGGCTGTGAGGTTGATTTGGATTCTGAGAGGTTTGTGGGCTAGTTGTAGGTCAAAGCGTCCATTGATGGAATTGCCTATGGAGTGCCAGGCATTGATGAACTCACAAATGTTCCCATTGGTCCGCTTTAACTGCTACCTGATTGGACAACCAGGGCGGCTGTGATTGGCTCGCTAAGAGTCTGCCGCGATTGGTCAAAACCAAGCGCGGGAGACTTAAAGCGATGTCATTGGCCGCTAAAGCCCTGGCAAGCTCTATAAAAGAGCCGCTGCAGCTACTATTCTTTTGAGCTGGTTTTAGCCAATAAATAAAGAGCTGTTGTTACTGAACCGAAGTCTCTCATCTTTATGAGCTCAACGCTTCGAACATAACACTGGCGACGAAGGTGGGATAGAGAAGACAACGAGACAATCCAGCATGTGGCAAACGGCACAACGCAACCATCAAGATGGCCAGCAATGCCACACCACCCGCACCCTTTAATCTGGCCACAGAGGACTGGGAGTCCTACATCGACTGGTTCCAGATGTTCTTGGAAGGCAGCAACCTGAAAGTCGCCAACGGCAACCGGAAACAAGCCATATTCCTAACACACTGCGGACCCGCTATATTTAAAATGGCCAACCCACGGACGTCAAGGCGATAGACTGGGATGATCTCGCACCCATCCTCTGAAACCACTACGCTCCAGCCGTACCCACCCTCATTTGCTGGCACGACTTTTAACGAAGAGACCAGCGTGAAGGTGAGAGCATCAGCGAATTCGTGGCTGATCTAAGGGACCTAGGAGGGTTGTGCGGATTCACAGACCTAGAAGAGGCCATGCGAGACCAGGTCGTCCTTGGCCTAAAAGACCCCACACTACAAAGCAAATTGATGGCAAAAGGCAGTATCTCCCTCGCCGACACCATAGCTGAAGCAACTGCAGCAGAAGCCACCTGCAAATCAGCAGCTCGAATGCGCCGAGCAAATACAACCGACTGCCATCCTGCCAGCGAGATGGCCTCGACACCAGAGAAACACACCGCCTCCACCCACTACGGCAACATTGAATCCCCCTCTGACAGCAACTATGAGGAGGAAGAAATCCACCGGCTTCCATTGGAACGCGATCGACGAGACCGGCGGTGTCATAAGTCGGGGTTCCAGTGCGCTGGATGCAGAGGCGATCACCCCCACTCTGAATGCCATTTTCTTGACACCATTGCGAGAAGCAGGGGCACATTGCAAAAGTTTGCTGAAATAAACGCAACCACAGTCCCCGGTGCCAAGGCGCCAGCCCTGGACGACGAGACGGCACCCCCCCCAAAGCATCGGGATTGCCAGACTGACAATCGATGGAGCCGAGACGGCCAGACCAAACGATTCAACAAGGCACCGCGGAAAGAAGAGACCCATCAAACGGTTGTCATCAGCCATTCTTCAACCATAGATGTCCGAAAAGTATGTGTAACGGTAAACATCGAAAACCAACTGTGCTCCATGGAGGTGGATTCGGGATCCTACCTCTCCATGGTCTCCTGGCACACCATCAAGTGCCTAATACCCAGCATACGCCGACATGAACTAAGCGACCAAAAGCTGATTCTCAGAGACGACCAGGGGAACCTCATCCCCGTTACCAGCATCGGGCACTTCAAAATCACATTCAAAAGCCACACCAACATATTGCCACTCACCATCGGGGACAATGACCACCCCAGCTTGCTTGGGCTACAATGGTTCGAGCCGCTAGGGATAGAAATGGCTGGCATCCACCACACAAATGAAGAAGATTGGGAAGTGGCACTTGCACGGGACTTCCAAGAGGTCTTCGACAACACCTTAGGCAAGTACAAGGGGTCCCCAATCTCCTTCAATCTTAACCCAGATGTCGCCCCTATCTGCCTCAAACCACAGCGAGTGCCATTTGCACTCAGGCCTAAAATAGACAAGCAACTAAATAAGCTCATCGCCCAAGGGGTATTGGAGCCGATTGACCACGCCCATTGGGAAACACCTATAGTCACCCCAATCAAACCAGATAGCTCCATAAGAATTTGTGGAGACTATAAGGCCACCCTCAACCATGCCCTGCAGCAAAGTGCCTACCCCGTGCCAGTAGTCCAGCACCTCCTGCACTCACTGGGGGGAGGCCGGGTCTTTGCAAAGCTCGACCTGGCACAAGCCTATCAGCAGCTGCCGGTCGATGCAGAAACCGCCGAGGCACAAATCATTGTGACACACCAGGGGGCATTTAAATGCAACCGCCTCCAATTCGGCATCAGCATAGCACCTGGGATTTTCCAAAGCCTAATGGAAAGGATGCTGCAAGGCATTAAGGGAGTAGTGCCATACTTTGATGATATATTAGTGGCAGCGGCTAATAAAAAACAACTAGAAAAACGCCTGAGGGCAGTACTCCAAAAATTTAAAGACTGTGGCTTGAAAGTTAAAAAAGAAAAATGCCAACTGTGCACGGAGAGGGTCGAGTTTTGGGGGTACCTCCTAGACAAACACGGAATTCACCCCACCGAGAAAATCTCAAAGCCATCAAGGAAGCCCCCAGACTGCAAAACAAAACAGAGCTTCAGGCATTCTTAGGACTCATTAACTTTTATAATGTTTTCCTACCCCAAAAGGCGACCGTGGTGGAACCATCGCATAGACTGTTGGACAAAACCGCCTCCTGGACTTGGGGAAAATGGGAGGAAAACACTTTTCAACAAATAAAAAACCTCTTAACTTCCGATGCAGTTCTCATCCAGTATAGTGAAACTCTACCACTAACAATTACATGCGATGCATCACCTTTTGGAGTAGGAGCAATCCTCAGTCACACCTTACCAGATGGAAAAGAGGCACCCGTTGCCTTCTTTTCAAGGACCCTGTCCAAGCCGGAAAGAAACTACAGCCAGCTGGACAAGGAAGCCTTAGCAATCATCTCCGGAGTGAAAAGGTTCCACGAATACGTCTACGGTAGGACCTTTTCAATTATTACTGATCATAAACCTCTGCTTGGCATATTGGCAGGCAACAAGGCCACCCCAAACATCCTCTCACCCCACATGACTAGGTGGTCCGAGTTCTTGGCCACCTATAATTACCAGCTCACACACCGCCCTGGCAAGGACATTTTGCATGCCGATGCTTTAAGCCACTCACCCCTTCCAGACATGCTAGATGACCCAGCACCTACCACTCAAGTCCTCCAAATAGAAACACTACCCAGCCCACTCCTCACTGCGCCAGACATTGCCTGCGAAACAAAAAAAGACAGGCGGTTGGCCCGAGTCCTGAGTTGGGTAGAACGGGGTTGGCCGGAAAATGATAAAGACGAACGTTTTAAAGCCTTCAGGAGCCAGCAAACTGAACTCT